>NC_056741.1:241043594-241061116 GCF_019279795.1 Protopterus annectens | reverse complement strand
AAGACAAAGTACTGACAGGGCAGAGAAATCAATGCAAAAGACAGACAAAGACTGACAGAGAAGATACTGACACAAATTGAGGGGACCACAATAGAGAAACACTTACTGATGGTGGTAGGACAGCTGTGTTGGAGGTGTTTGGACTACAAACTTGGCAGGGAAATTAAACACAGGGTCAAAAAACACCATGATGAGGGATCGGCATGGGTTACAGATGATTGCAGCATTGCATGGTGCTGCACCCAACAGTCAGTCAGTTCTATGATCGTCCTTATGTCTGAGTCCACCCACTGTTAGCTTGCTGGTCAGGGCCAGGTTGCCATGCAACACCACCAGTCAGACAAGGGTGCACTTCAGGCTACTAGTGTGGGTGTTCAGCTGTTAGTCCATTATTGCCATCACCAAACCTTTTACATCCTTACACATAACCTTGTGAGACACAGTGGCACCCACCAGTGGGGAGCCTATTGCCCCCACTTGAGAAAGAGCACCAGAGGCCACCTGCACTCCAGGTTATCTCCCAGCTGGATGTCCTTCATCATCCTGCAGAGAGGTAGACCAGGAGACTGCTGGGGATGCAGCAAGTGGAGGTGAGTCAGGTGCCCGATATGGTGGCTACTACCACATCATATCTACTGCTGCAGATGACACTGCATACAATATGAATATAAATGGAAAGAAATAAAACAACAAAGAACAAATAAAATAAATAAATTATAAAAAAAAAATAAAACAGAGACAAAAACAAAGGAAAAAACAATGATCAGTAATGGGAGTGAGCTGCACTGGTTAGCAGTACAGGACCTGAACCAGTGCAGGCCTGGGAGGAGTAAAATGCAGTTAAATTTGCAGTGACAAGTCAATAGCAGTATAGAGACCCGACATATATGTGACACAGGGGGCAATATTACCTGCCACCTGACTGCTTCTTCTTGTGCAGAACAGTGACACAGTCTAAGAGTTGCATATTGTGTTACTGCAAGTGGCAGCAAACTTGGGCTGCAACAATCCACTCAACATGTAGTGCCCAGCCTGAAGCAGTTTAGCAGCAGGAGGCAGACATAACCTGCCAAATATTAACCTGCATGGCATCAGGAAGACCATGCCATGTATATCCCTTACACATGAGATACCTAAACTTTGTGGTAATAACATACCCTGACATATGACAGCCACTTTGAAGGATCACTGAATAGCCTTTCAGTGGCATGCCCATAGTATGCCAGGTGTAACTGATACAGCCATGGGCAGATGACTGGCCAGTGTCAGAGTAAAGCATGGTAAGCTGCAAAGGGCAATGTGCAGTAAGATGGATGGCTAAGGACATGGCATGGAATGTTGCTAGCCAAACAGGTCCAAAGCAGACAAATACCACAGTGATGGTTGTAGTGCAACCTCTATCAGCCCAGCTTGCATCACATTGACACTGCTTGGTATCTCTGGTGGTAGTAGGAACAGTAGGACTGCTACACTTTCATTTACAAGGTGTGTAACACATAAAGCAAAGTTGTAAGCAAAGGTGAAATTAATTAGCAACATTGCAAACATGGACAGTGAAACAAGTGACTAAGAAATAAATGGCTAGAATCCCAATTCCTTATCTGTACCCCAGTGCCCGTACAGTCATTAATGCCCTCGCTGGTATATCAGCCATTTTCCTGTATCTCACCAGGTGCTTAAAAGGAGAAGAAAGAGAGAAAAAAAACATGTCCATAAACACCAATAACTACATATAGCTGTACATGAATACTTACCCATGTTTAAGCAGTTACTCACACTTAGTATAGAACTCTGACTCCTCTACCTAATGTCTTCTTTCCATTATCACAGAAAATCAGGTTGGCACCTCTTCAGGTCACTGTAACCATCCCTGTACTGCTCACCATGGTGTGTGATTTCCATGGCCTCACTCACCATCTTGGCAAGACAGTGCCAGACATCCACTTTGTACTACAGGACCCTCATAGGAGTTCCACAGTAGGTGCTCAATGTTGTGCCAATGTAGGAGGTGGCTGCAGATCAGAGTATGTGATATATCTTTAAGAAGCATTCCAGTCAGTGACATTTGCATAAAAGTACTGAGCATGTGCAAGCAAGAGTGCCATTTTGAGTGAGCAGCCAGAGTAAGAGCATGCATGTATGTAGTCAGTCAGTTAGTTAGATAGTTTAAGTGTAATGTTCTTGCCATCCATCCGGATATGTTTGTATGCAATAAACTACTTAAACAAACTCCAAAGCCTCATCATCTTCTTAATATGTACAAGGCGAGTGACATAGTGTCAGAAATGGGATCCAGAGTCACAGCTATGAGGCCACCGATTAGAAGTGGAAGAATATATAGTAGTGGATCATTCCAACTGCTCAAATGATTCTCAAACAGGTCAGAAATAAATTCCAAGTACTAAAACTTGCTTAAATGATCTCTCTTAAATGATTTCTTTCATTACAAATATAAAGCAAAGCATTCAGAACACTCAAAATGAATGTCTTATTAAACAAAATGTCTGAGACTGTGACATATTGATAAAAATATTCAAAATAATTTTGAAAACATTTGAAACAATATCCAAATTGCATAAAATGTACAAAATGGGAAAATACCACATTTTTTCGCTATGTACTACTTTTTTGCATTAACTAAAGTTTTTTGCAATATATGTAGTGTGCAAAGTGTTGGCAAGTGTGTGCAGTATTACAGTGCAGTTATTTCACAAAGTACAGTTATTTCAAAGAACATTTCACAAAGTACAGTCTATCAAAGAGTTTGTTGTGCATTTGCATATTATTACAAGTATCTGGTATGTGTGCATGTTTGTTCATAATTACAAAGGTCAAGATTGCATTATGTTTTACTATAAACTGTGGGCATGGAAGAAGGATTTCGCAGACCCGCACCACTTGTGTTTAATAACAATATTGTATTGCAGAAAATTAGAGAGTGTTTGAGGAAGAATATGATATTTTCATACAGGCTGCTTTTTCTGATAAAGACACATATACAAAGGCATTTATTCTGCTTAATTTAGCTGGTTCAGAAGCCATTGAAAGAGATCGTTCATTTGTGTATGCACCTGCTGTGTTTGCAGGGGAGAGGGAAGACCTCCATATTGTGGTACCACCTGAAATGTGGGAAGACCCTCAGTGCTTAAAATGTAAATTTAGAGAAATGTGCAACCCCCAAATAAATATTACAATGGAAAGGCACTTATTTTACACAAGAGATCAAAAGACTGGTGAAACTTTTGCGGCATATATAACTGACTTGTGAAATAAGGCTAAAACATGCAGATCTGGTGACTTGAGAGATGAGTTGATAAAAGACAGGCTTGTGTGTGGTATTAATAATGACACAGTGAGAAAGATTTTACTTCAGTACACTGATTTGATCTTAAAAAAGGCCATTTGTCAGATATACGAACTTACAGAAAGGTACACAAGCATACTTACAAATGGGAAAGCAAGTCTTCCAGTATCTTCCACAGCTCATGTAGATAGTATGCAACACAAGTTTAAAAGATAAAGGCCTAAGGGCACTGCCACACCCTGGGCCTCTCTAGCAAAACCTGTGGCAACTTCAGCAAAACCCAGAGCAACATCAGTAAGGCCTAAGCTGCATGCAGCAAAGCACATGGGTGACTCAGCCAGACTCATAGTCAACTGTTGTAATTGTGGTGGTAATCATGAATCCAAATGAGAAAAGCGCTTAGCATTTGGTCAGCAGTGCCATTCTTGCAGTAAGTGGAATCATTTAAAAAGATTTAGTAAATCAGATAAAGCACATTCTTTTATTTTAAAAATGGCATGCAAAGAGGTAAGTTGATAAATTAAAAAGTTGCAACCAAACATTTTATGTTGATGGTGTGCCTGTGCTTGGTGAAACAGTCAAAGCAGGAGATTTGTGGGCAAAAATGAGATATTTTGTACTGTTTAAATTAATGGAAGTCCTGTTGAGCTCAAAGTAGATACTGGCTCAAAGTGCAATGTTATGTCAGCAGAAATGTTTGCTATATTAAAAGCTACAGAACAACTTGATTTGACAAAGTGTGCAAAGTTTGTTGCTTATGGTGGTGAAGAGATTCAAATCAAAGGCTCAGTAGTGATTTCATGTTACTCTGCTGGGAACAGCTATGACTTGCAATTTTACATAGTCAAGAGACACGTGCAGTCATTAGACCTCAGAGACAATTTGAATATGGGACTGCTTTCATTTAATAAAGAGGTCCACCATGTATATCTTAATGACAACAGCTCAAATTTCACCCAAACCATTTTTTCTGAGTATGCTGATATTTTACAGACAAACTAGGCAAACTCCCAATTGTGTATTGCATGAAGTTAGACCCAGAGGTCAGCCCAGTTATAAGACCATCATGAAAAGATGTCCTTACATTCACCACTGCAGTATTCCTTACAAAGTGGGATTCCCTGCCATGAAGCCCTCTGCCCGGCCAGTTTACAAAAGTCTACCATTGCTTTAAGGTACACTGAACGTCACCTGCACACTCCTTGTGTAGGGTAGGGCATAAAGGTGACATTCAGGCATACCATCCTCAGAACTTCTTTGCCACCAGTCCAAATGATGTTTTAACCTTCGGTCTGTTACCTCCATCCATTTTATTTTTACCATATTTCTGTTTGTTGGCATTTCTGTGCTTACTCCAGTTTGCTGGAGTCGTCACAGTTGCAGATAAGTACCCTTTTGGGTCTTTGGTTACTTTTTCTGCTTGTTTTGTGCTGTTTGGAGTTAATGTCATCCAGGAAAGGCAAATGCCAGTGTGGGAGACTGATTACCCATAAAGACCACCACAATAAGTGTCTTTTTGCCTAGGTGCCGCTAACAGCCATACATCTTATTCAATTTGTCAGGCATTTCTCCCCAAAACTCTTCATAGTAGGCTTTCTTCCCTTTCCTTGTACCTTGAGAACCAGTGACTTAAGCTTCTTGCTGCAGGTACTATGGATGGAACTTCCTGCCCCGAGGGTCAGCTGTCTGGGAAGAAGAAGAAGGTGCATAAGGTAAGACCAGAATCTTCCACTGTCCAGCCTTTGCCTGGAGCTTCTCCTGAGGTTATTATGCACCCGGAGGCTCAGCTGGTTGTTTTGTCAGATACTTCTAGTATGCCTGTGTTGGAGGCCGGTGAGGATCTGGTGGGCAGCATGTCTGACAAGGCTTTGCAGGCATCCTTTTCGGGCATTCAGAGGGAACCACGGTTGACTGTTTCCAAGGGGTCTAGAGGGGTTCTGCAGTTTCTCTTTAGGGAAGAGTTTCCTACTGCAGTTGTTGATTGCCATCCTGAGTCTGGGCCCTCTCAGGTTTCTAGGATGGCTGTCCCCTTAAAAAAGAAACAGAAAACTAACTATGTTTCTTCGGCTCCTAGGGATCCAGAAAGTGAGTGGCAGGCCTTTACTCAGGGGTTATTTCATGCTTTACTGTCATTCCGGACTCCTCAAGGAGTTTCAGTTCCTGCTCCTCCTTGGTCCTCCTCTTCCCCCAAAAGACCCAGAGAATTTGATTTTTCTAAGGTGGATTTTGATGATGACTACCTTGCTTATTCTACCCAGATTCCTTCTCCTTTAGACTATGTAACAAAACCACCAACCAACAAAGAGCACAGGAACACTGAAGAAAAAACACAAAAAAACAGTTGAATTCTTTATTAAAATACAGTCTCTAGCACCTTGCCTTTATAATAAGCCTTCAAGGAGTAAAAAACAGAATAAAATGCAGTCCTATATACAGCAGCTCTAACATCTAAATCACATAATTAGATACAATTACCTAATTAAACAATCTAAACTCAACAATTTTAAATCAAATATTTCCAACAACACTCAATATTAAGCCCCCTAGGGGGCATTGTAGAATATTTCATAATAAATACTGCTTCCTAATATAGCAGTTTTTGTGTTATATTACAGCCTAAATCACACTTAACTTGTTCTAAAATAGTGGCCCTAAGGCCACTTACATTACTGTCATGAAAAAGTTTAAAATGTCCTAAAGGGCTCTCCAATTTCCCACATTTAATATTTCTCAAATGCTCTTGTAATCTTGTCTTAAAGGCCCTTTTAGTTTGCCCTATATAAAAGAGTTCACACACACTTTATAGCATATATAACCCCTTCAGTGACACAATTAAACCTCTCCTTAGCTCTAAAAGATATACCATTTATATCAGAAAATGTGTCTACTATAAATTCACAACTCATACATTCATTACAAGAAAAGGTCCCCACATTATTAATGGGCTGCACCAACCTATCTACAGGTCTCTTAAACTTAGTGTGAATAACTATATCCTTGATGTTTCTCCCTCTCTTAATATGAAAAAAATAGGCAATTTTCAGTAATATCTCCCATATCTCTATATTTTCTCAAAAAATCCCAGTAATGAAGTAACATCTTATTAATATCAGGACTTAACAGGTTGTATGTAGTTACTATAAACAACCTATTTCTTTCTATGTCCCTCTCATTACAAACTACACGTCTCCTTCTGCTATTATTTTGTGGCTCTGCATCTCTACTATATAACAAAAATCTTTCTAAAGCAGCCTCAACTATATGTTTATTATAACCCCTCTTTAAGAACATATTGACAGTGCACGCTAGTTCTTTATAGCTATTCTCAAAATTATTGCATGACCGGGAAATTCATACAAATTCTCAGTGGGGAAGAGACTTAATAATATGAGCTGGATGGAAACTAGTTCCTAAGGAAAATTGATTAACTTCATTAAATTTACGATGAATCCCTGTTTTAACCTCAAAGAACATCTAAAAACTTATTGGCTTTGTCCCTGTTTTAAACCTGACTGAACCTTACTTTTCCCCTTATTTTCTCTTCTTGCTATACTCTCTTCTTGACCATGTCCCCACTGCAGCATTAATCTATAGAACCTAACTTTTTTCTAGCCCTTGTGTATTTCTTTTACTACCTTTTTCACTTTTCTCCTTCTTTGACTTTCTAATGACAACATTAGAACCTTAAGTGTACCTGCTACATTGTAACTTAAACCTATGCAAATACTCTATGCTACCATTCTTCCTCTTAGATACAATTTTTATTTTGTATTACAAACACTATTATTTCCTTTATGCAGTTGAACTTTAGTTCATTTTAAGTGTTGTATCTTGTAATTTTACTATGTTGGAGCCTATCTCCCTGTGAACTTAGTCATGTTTTAAACATTGTATTTTTGTAATTTTTACTATGTTTGGAGCTTAACTCCCTGGGCCTCTACTGAAAATGGACATGTATCCAGCTAGACCAGCCCAGTCAACAAATGTAAAATAAATAAAAACAAATAAATAATGGAACCATCTTGTTGTCCATATAACATTAGATCTAAAAATGTAACTTTAACGCCATATTGCAAACCATCAAATGTAATCTTAAATCTGTTCTGATGTAATATATCTATAAACACTGGTACCTGATCAATACCACCTTCACATAGGAAAAGAAGATCATCAATAAATCTAAAATATTTAAGAACAAATTTTTCATAAAATTCGTTCCTATATATATATATATATATATATATATATATATATATATATATATATATATAGATATATATATATATATAGATATATAGATATATATAGATATAGATATATAGCTATATATATATATATATATATATATATATATATATATATATATATATATATATATATATATATATTCTGACTCTAACATCCCCATGAAAAGGATGGCATACATGGGTGCATATGGAGCACCCATTGCCGTACCTTGTAGCTGGTGATACGTAGTGTCATCAAACATAAAATAATTATTACATAGACTAAAGTGCACTACTTCCATTACAAAATGAGCCAATGGTGTATCTCCCGAATATAGCTTCAGAGCCTCCATACCAAAATCATGCCTAATATTGGTGTATAAGCTTTGCACATCTATAGTGATCCAATACATTTGTGGGTTTCATCTCACATTCCTAATTTTATCCAAGAAATCAAAAGAATATTTGATATAAGATGGCAATTGTAGAAAAGTTTGTAACAGAAAGTTATGCAAAACTACACTTACATTATGTAAAAAATATTTAGAGGCTGAGACAATTGGTCTCCCTGGTGGATGGGAAATATCCTTATGGATCTTGGGTCGACAATAAAAGTAAACCATACCTGAATCGGTGCACAACAACTTGCTATCAACATCAGATTCTGACCAATAACCTAATTGTAAACCTTTATTAATCAAATGCACATATTTCTCTTTAGCATCAGAATATTTTTCCATCTCAATAATTTCATGTTTCCTTATTATCCAACAATTTCTGGCACATATTTAAACACTGAGGAAAAATGCATAACTACTATGCGATTGCCTTTATCAGAGGGCTTAATAACTGGATTATGTTGTTTACTGAATTCAGTTAATGCTAGCCATTCATTTTTAGTAAGACTATAAGTCACTTTTTGTTTACTAAATGTATGCAACATTTTTTCTAACTCATAATCCACCACTGCATGAAATTTACATATTCCCTCATGTCTAAACAGTGGCATGAACTTACTTTTATATAAAATATTGCTCGTATCTAATTCACAATAGGCATTGAACTCTTTAGAGCAAGTAAAACACAAGAAACAAATTAATCATTAGAAAAATCAAGAGAAACATCATCCTCATTCAAAGTGTCAAATACATCATTAACATTGACATTCAAGGTTACATTATCACAAGCTTTTTGTTTTTGAAAAAAAATCAATAACGTAATTTACGAATTAACTGCAATAATTCCATTTTACATTCATGTAAGCTAGGGATGACCATAGGCACAAACGTCAGTCCACAACATAAAGCAAAATACAAATGTTCATTGAGATTTTGTCCTGATATATTGACAACTAAATCACCAATATTTTTATAGACACGTTCACGTTCAGTTCCATCAGGTCTTCTTACCCCACCACTGTGTAGTTGAATTACAAAACTGTTCATGTTAAGGTCATCCCCGCTTTCTCACCCTGTTGTCATAATTCCAAAAATTATCCTGCATGTATTGTTGATTTCTTGCTTCAGGTAAAGGTGGATAAGCCTCCTTGTCTTCCTATTCATTCATGTACCTGCTGTTATCACTGAAAGAGACTTTGCCATTTTGGAAATTATCTCCTTCCTGTCTTTGAAAACGTACAGAAGAATGCTTCCTCCGATTGGCTGACCTGAATAAGGCTGTACCACTTTTTTTAGTTTCACAGGTCTCTACGTATTTTGTACAGCTTTTGATGCAACAATTTCTGTTCCAAAGATGTTAATTTTAAATTAATGTCTTGCAGACAGGCTTCAAAGCATGCTTTAACAATGAGAACAGCCTAATTCGAACACACCAAAGAAATCTCAGTTTTAACATTGCCTAATTTAACCCCATCTCTCTCAAAAAGTATCATGATCCACTCCATCAAACACCGATGGGCTGCTTTTTCCCATCTCTGTTTAAATACTTTGTCATCTGGGTCAGCAAAGTCAAATGGCATCAATGGCAATTTTAAAGCCCTCAGACCCCGTGGAGAAACATCCGACTCCAAGTATCTCTGAAGACTAACCATGTTATAATAAGCTGATGTTTCTTTAACAAGCAATTGTTCAAGTTTGTTATATAAAGTATTAGCTTCAATGGAAAGATCTGTGGAATGCTTACTCACCACTGTGAAAGGGTTACAGGGACGTTTACCTCTGGTTTCATTTAGAAATCTTTCCCATACCATGGAGGGTAGCACTTCACCACTATTTCCTGGTCTTTCACCACGCTCAGTCAATGGTCTAAAAAAGCTGTCCAGGATTCGTTGAGAGGCATCAATAACCTCATCTCGGAAAGGACGAGGAAAATTGGCTGCTGGATCACTGGCCATATCACAGGAAATAAGGAGTAGCAAAACCACCAACCAACAAAGAGCACAGGAACACTGACGAAAAACCACAAAAAACAGTCAAATTCTTTATTAAAATACAGTCTCTAGCACCTCGGCTTTATATAAGCCTTCAAGGAGTAAAAACCAGAATAAAATGCACTCAGTATTAAGTCCCCTAGGGGCCATTGTAGAATATTTCATAATAAATACTGCTTCCTAATATAGCAGTTTTTGTGTTATATTACAGCCTAAATCACACTTAACTTGTTCTAAAATAGTGCTCCAAAGGCCACTAACATTGCTGTCATGAAACATTTTAAAATGTACAAGATGAGCGACAGTGGATAAATATTTTTGTTTCTCTCCTGCACCACAAAGGAGCCTTTCTAAACGTAGTCCTTTCAGAAGCCATGGCCGCTTCACAGGTTGATATCTGGAGGAAGATGGTAACTGATTCACAGCAATGCACATTGTGGGAAGAATGACATGATGCTCATCATCAGGCAGGACAATGTAGCCCAATGTCATTGCAGAGTCATGTGACATCAGCAGAATTGTTTGCGGAGAGAAACAACAGGCATGCTGGACACAAGGTATCAGGCCTGTACATACTATGTTGGTGTCCATTAGCTTGCCAATGTGCCACATTGCCATAGTACCTTAGGAACCATAAGGTGGATTATAAAAAGTCAATCTCCTCATCAAAGTCACAGACCCACTAACCCATGTGCAGACCCCTTCTCAGTCTACAATGAGTGTGCATGGGCAGACAAGAGCCTCATAGCACAGTCTGGGGGGAGGTATGCATTGTGCTCATGCTTCTCAATCTGCAGACATCCAAAATCTGGATAAAGGCTCTTGAAAAATAGGGAGTTCTGGCCAAAACTTTCAATGCCTAATTTGCATACCTAAATGCATAACTTCTCCTATACCTAATATCATTGTTGGATATCCCTACTTAAATCACAAGTTTAACAACTTTAAAACACAGAAGTAACAAAATGACACACAAATAAGTACAATAATCATGTTTTATTAAACTCTGACTATGACTGACTAATAAAGAGTAAACTGGTATAACAAGTAAACCCAACAAAAGTTTAGCTTTCATAAAATGTTTGTGATACACAAATATGAGAGAGAGAGAGAGAGAGAGAGAGAGAGAGAGAGAGATTATAAGTGCACTAGCTGAAAGGCTTTTGCAAAATTTTGTACCTTTATAGGTATGAATTTTCGACAACATACATTAAATGTAACTGACTTAACACAACATTTCTCAGTGACAGGATGCCCATGAGATCAACCCTCCCCTTGCTTTATGCCGAAAGTAATGTATGTTACTTCAGCAACCCAATATATTCTGATCATCATCATCTTCTTTCAGCTGTTCCCGTTAGGGGTCGCCACAGCGGATCATCTGTTTCCATTTCTTCCTGTCCTCTGCATCTTGCTCTGCCACACCGACCACCTACATGTCCTCTCTCACCACATCCATAAACCTTATCTTAGGCCTTCTTCTTTTCCTGTTACCTGGTAGCTTCATCCTTAGCATCTTTTTCCCAATATACTCAGCATCCCTCCTCAGCACATGTCCAAACCAATGTAATCTTGCCTCTCTGGCTTTGTCTCCAAATCTTCCAACCTGGGCTGACCCTCTAATATACTTATTCCTAATCCTGTCCACCCTCATCACACCCAGTGCAAATCTTAACATCTTTATCTCTGCCACATCCAACTCAAACTTCTGCCTTTTTGTCAATGCCACTGTCTTCAACCCATATAACATAGCTGGTCTCACTGCCCTCTTATGTACCTTCCCTTTCACTCTTACTGGTACTCGTCTGTTACAAATCACTCCTGACACTCTTCTCCATGCACTCCATCCTGCCTGTACTCTCTTCTTCACCTTTCTTCCACACTCACCATTACTCTGAACTATTGATCCCAAGTATTTAAACTCTGCCCCCTTCTGATACTAGTTTATTTTCAAAAATATGAAAATTAAGGAGATTAGTAGGTACATATCTGTGGTGCACATGTCCAACTCATATACTATTTTGAGGATAAAATGTGTCAGAACACATGAAGTCACTGAAATTAATCTGAACCAGTCATTTCAACTGCCTTTTCTCTCTGCTCCATACTCTAACCAAGGAGAGACCTTTTTCATGACATGGATATGCACAGGTATCTCACATGTTATGTGGACAGAACTCAGTCAATACACAGCTATGACTAGTTTGACAATGTTTTACTACACCTACACCTTGATTCTCTGTAAAAGAAGTTTCCACTAATACAGTTCTATTTTTGTAAATGCAATTTTGAAGTTACAAATGATCTTGAAGAGTGTTAACCAACAGCCAACAACACATGCTTTTCTGTATGTTTAGTAAGTATGGTGCATTTTTTTAAATATCAGTGGTGCACTGCATTATTCTGACTGCTATCCTATTTCAAATTATATATCTATCAGGTGGAAATTGTACTGTCTTGTTACAGGGAAAATACAGTATGCTGTAATATTGGTATACCTTCCCCTGTCCCTTTCAGTTAGACATAGGGCAGGAGGCTGACAACTAACAAGAAGGGCATCTATGTTTTTTTTTTGTCATCAGTAAAACCTTGCTATATAGTGCATTAGTAAGAGACCTGGTGACCCACTTAATTCTCCATCCCTGCTGAAATTAAGGAGCACATATCCCCTTTGTTAGGAATGAAGGAGAGAGACTGCATAATAACATTTTTAAAATGAGCACACACTAGAAGTAATTGTTGCCATGGGCAGATTGTAATGAAACTCACTCGCCAACAGTTGTACAGTTACACTTCTACACAAAGATTGTCTGACTCTCAGAAGAAAGTTAAAGGATGGTTAAGCATAGCAAAAAAAAAAGTGCCACACTTTTTTGTTTCTTTTTCTAAGGACCATGAATGCAAACACTTTACTAAGAAGTTCTTATACAGGTGGCTTTCCAATTGTGTTGTTTTCTACTATAACTGTTTTGCAGTCTGCTCCAAAAGGGTATTCCTCCAGTGCTGTCTTCACATCGTCGGGGTTCTTTACTAATGTTGTCTTGTGTGGCATATGTTCAGCTACTACCAGCTATTCATAAATACCTTTGCAGAGTACTACAGGTTAGAATTACTTCAGAGATCTAGGTCATCCTTTACATCCATGATGCCCGAGAAAAGATATTTCCTTAGCTCAGCCATCATGGTATGTAAGATGGATGTTATGTCATCTATGCTCTACAGAATTAAATAGAAAATCTTCTGGTACATACAATAATGCTAGGTCTGTGAGCAGAGCTTCAATTGCAGGAACCAACCTGGCCCCATCCACCTCATTTGTACTAGTTATTCCAACTGTCCCTGGTCTAGAACTGAAGAAATACTAAGATACAATGCATTTTGGAATTGGGGCTGCAGCTACCACCTGGAAAAGCTTTATTGGGCTGAACAGTCATAATGTCACTGGTGTCAGTTCATGTGTTTTTCCTATGTGAATTCAGTTTACAGATATTATGAAAAGTTCCAGTTACTTTGTTTCCCAGACTTATGTAGCTTTCACACAGTTTTCCACTGGATCAGTGTCCAACTCTCAAATGCATGCTAAACCCACCAAACTCTTGAGACCAGCAGTCCTAGGTGTATTATAGCTACTCTCTAAAAAATGAAGGGACCTTGTATGTATATGTTTTAGTCGTGATTATAAAATGGTACGATATATGATTTTAATGAGAGCTTTAACTTTCAGAAAGTACCAAAGTGATTTTACTGATGCCATTATTAAATGAACAAGCTCTAGTTTTGAAATGCAATATCCAATTAAATAGAACACATTTGTAATGCATTTTTGTTCATTTATATTTTACGAATGTGACTATAAAATAGTATTCTATACCACAGAAGCACCGGATTATTCTTAAAACTCCTGCCAAGGTTCCAACCACACAAAGAATGTGGTTTGTGGTTAATAACGGGAACAGGAAGTCTGTGGCATGTTACAGAATGTTAATTCATTTTTTTTTCAATATGAATGAGACATCTGTACTTTTGTAAGCCATAAAAAAACTTTATTGTCAGTAATCTTCTGTTTGTGGATACAATTTATGCAAGTTTTTTTTGTTTTGTTTTAATGTGCCTTGTACAGTTTTTGCTACACTGGCAGCTGTGCTGGATCAGTTGAGATGATTTCTTAGTTCCTTTATGAAAGACATGGCAGGGAAAATGTTTTGTCTCACTGTGTCCTTTCAAATAACTGTATAGTCATATACATGCTAAATTCTAGAAGTTTTATGGGCATGCAGTTATAGATACAAAAGTCAGAAACACATTATTGATGTTGATTTCAGGCAGTACTTGACAACTACTTTAACAAAACTTTATTATAACACGTATTTTGGGTATTTACATAGTTTGAGAAGGATATGGTGTGTGTGTGTGTGTGTGTGTGTGTGTGTGTGTGTGTGTGTGTGTGTGTGTGTGTGTGTGTGTGTGCATGTGAGCGTGTGTGCATGTGTGTGTGTGTGTGTGTGTGTGTGTGTGTGTGTGCGTGCATGTGCATGTGTGTGTGTGTGTGTGTGTGTGTGTGTGTGTGTGTGTGTGTGTGTGTGTGTGTGTGTGTGTGTGCCCCTGGAATTTTTAAAGGGCTGCTGGTGCTATTTTGTGGCCATAGTAGAGGCAGATATTTCAGAACCATTATATCTATAGAAAATAATACATAACCCTTGATCTTTCTCCACCACAGCATCTGGCACCTGGGTTGTTTTTTGATCCTGAACTGCTTGTGGTGCAGACATATATCCCTCCTCTGTGTCAGCAAGCTGGCTAGAAATGTAAGCAAATCATATAACTAGGATTTTTCACTCTCTCTCAGGAACTGAACAAACAAACTGACTCAGACTGTCAGTATATATATATATATATATTATTACAAATTTAATTGGTACTTTAGGTAGGTAGCAAAAACTGTCCATTTCTGTATTCTTACCTTAATCCTTATCTTTTTTTTCTTCTGAATGTCCCCTAATCCAAGTGCCCACCAAGTTTCTCTTTTACAGCCAGCAGCTGCTATTAGTACTTGACCTGTCAGAAGTCAACTGGTATGCAGAAACTTGTGCTTCAGAGAATGCAAAACTCCCATTCAGCGAAGCTGAATTAAATTAGCTCAGTTACTGGTATGATATGCAAGATGGTACAGCCATTATCAGGGCTATCCAGGTAAACTACCCCTCAGTTTCTATTTAATGGCTCTGCATCAGAGCCTGCTGTGGCATCAGGTGACATCAAGGATGTCTGCCTTCTATCCCATCAAATGCTGTTGAATCACGCCCAGCTTTTCTGGTGACCCCATGAAGAGAGGCCAGAAATGGAAATAGATTGTCAGGCCTTTCTTTCATATCACACACTCACAAACATACACGCACACACACATACACACGCACACACGCACACACACACACACACACACACACACACACACACACACACACACACACACACACACACACACACACACACACACACACACACATCTATGCACAATTAAGAGCTATGAATGCACCTAATGCATGTCTTTGGGATGTGGGAGGAAACCTGAACACCTGGAAAAAGCCTACACAAAGATATGAAGGGTGTGCACACACTGCACAGAAGGCAACCCAAATAAGAAATGAATGAGAGAATCTCTTTCCATTCAGTATTTGTATAGGTCTATCCACTCATACTTGACTTTCTGTCCACCTACAATCTTTTGACTGACTAATGTCAAACTGTCTTGGCAAGGATATGATTCCACATTCTAGTTCTCAGTCATTCCTTCTCTGCCTGGTCTGAGCAGATCAAGGAAAATATACACTTTATAAATAGATTAGACACATGTATTTGGCAACTCTTTAATAAAGGAAAGTATATTAAGATATCTAAACTTCACAATCATAGTCTTTCTATCTGTTTGGATATGTTCTGTTTACATAATTATCGACAATCCCTCTCTTTTCTAGAATACTGTGTAAGTAATTCTACAAAGCATTTTGCACAGTGTATTTCTGTGTTCAAGATGGAGTTTGTTACCAATGATGTTATTTTATGGGTTTTTTACACTTACAAGTTTATGTGGAACCTGGAGACCAGCAAAACAAATAATCTGATGAATGCATTTGCTGAAAAAATATTGTTAGAGAAAACTGTTTAGCACATGAAATATATATCAACAATATATACTAGCAAAACATTGACTATATGGGTTTAAATTTAGTGTAGTATTTTTTCCTCTGGCTTTCAAAACTATGAAGCCAGTATGTTGTAATATATTGTCTAAGCCTGCCACCTACAGGCAATTTGCCACTTGCTCATGTTTTTAGCATTACAAATGTAGCCTTAAATTATGTGCTAAATACTTAGAAAAAAATTATTCAGTGTTATCTCACATGGCAAGAATAAAAGGTAATAACACGTATGATCACGTAAGAAAACAAGTAAATAATTGTTATCCTTTTGCATCAATGCAGGGCGCATCGTTAAGACATATTTAATTGCTAAAATGATTTGAATATGAATATTACTTCATTAAAACTCACCTCAGTTGTAGATGTATTCAGACCCTACTATTTCACAATCATTCTAATGTTCTATTTGCAGAGGTTAACATTTATTAGCTGAGTAACACGACTTTATTTATTATGAAAAATTGTTTTACAGGTAACAATGCACAGCATTACAAGTTACTTTATCACATGAGACAGCAGGTCTCAAAAATCATACCTAATTCTATGAAGTGGAAAATAAACCCCACCAATATCTATGGTACTGTTCCTTTCTGCACAAATAGGTAATACAAAAACATAACTTACTAACTTCATTAGAGGCTAGATAAAAGCTGATGAGTCCTGTTAATGGAGGGCTATGTAATGCTTAATGTACTGTGTCTTTAGAAATGCTATAAAGGAGATGATTCTCATGCCTAAATGACAGTAAGCAGTTTAGTCCTAGGTTAGACAATCTAATGTAATGCTTAATGTACTGTGTCTTTAGAAATGCTATAAAGGAGATGATTCTCATGCCTAAATGACAGTAAGCAGTTTAGTCCTAGGTTAGACAATCTATCAACAAGTAAGAGGTCAGACAGAGCCACTCAGGGTGAAAAAGTAAGTTTTGAGGAATAATACAAATCACAGAAAAGCTTATGGTCAGTGGCAGTGATGCCAGAATAAAGGTATACAAAAGTATTTTCTTTATGACACTAGAGGACTGCTTACAAGAGGTAGCCTGTAAGCCATTGTGGAGTCTTGGATGCTAACATAGTTAAACAAAAACAACACTATGGGTGTGTATGGATGTTTGCACGTGATATTTTGTAGAAATAGGCTAAAATTTTGTTTGATAACAGTCTTGAGTCCACAAAGCCTATGTGATCAACAGTGGTCAGCCAAACAGGCAGGTTACCAGTTGGAAATGTACCTTGCTACTAGGCAAGTAAGTCAGAGTTAGTTATATTATATATAAAAAGCAGGTGGTCTGCCATTGCACAGGGATTGGAGAAGGCTCCCACCTAATACTACTGAGTTACATCTAAATTCTATAGTGAGCTCCATAAACAACTCATGCCATCTAGAGAGCTTTCTAGACAAGTAGG
>NC_056741.1:241033594-241041094 GCF_019279795.1 Protopterus annectens | reverse complement strand
CACACACACACACACACACACAGACACACACACTCACAAACACACTCTGCATCCATCTTTAATACAATGCATGTGCCAGCGCAGATGTAATGTAAACACATTCCGCACTTGCACGAAAGAAAAGTAAACAGAATTTAAACTTGCAGTTGCTATTTATTCATAATTTGCTTTATGGGTGTAATGCCCTAGTTAAGGATGACGGGTTAGTCATTGAACTTGCTGAGGCTTAAACCCTGTACCTTGGTTACAGGTGATAAGAAACTGAATATTCTACACCAACTACCAGGCTGCTTAAGGTTCATAGGTTCATAGGTGTGTGCTAGGCTAATGGCCCTGGAGCCTTTACAAGTCTAGCCCATAGGATTTCCCTGGCATTGTGCCACCTGACCTTAGTTCCCAGTGCCTCTGTCAAATAAAGCCACTGGAGTGATCCCTGGGGTAAATCTTCTATTTCTCATCTACTCATCAAGATTTCTCTTGAAGAGGGCCAGTGAGGTGCTCTGCTTGACATGTATGGGAAGTCTATTCCATAGCATGGGCAGTCTCTGGGTTATGAACCAGTCCCTCCAGCATGTTTTGTTGATTGTGGTAATGAGGTTGAGATCTCTGGAGTGTGTGGTGTGGAGGGATTGGGAATTCATTAAATGTAGCATTTCTAACAGAGCTGGGTCAGACATGGCTTTGTAACTCAAGCAGCGATCACCTCTAAGTAGGCAATATGAGACAGAGAATAGTTTTTAAGTCTGTCCATATAGGACAAATGTTTAAGGCTTAGGATCATCTGTGTGAGGTACTTTTGCAGCCTCTCCAGTTGTTTCAGGTGTTTAGTGAGGTGAGGTACTTGCCAAATGGGCATTGTACTCAATGACTGGCCTAACAAGGGAAGAGTAGAGGAAGACAATGACCTCTTTCTTCCTGGATACAAAACCCTTAGTAATGAGATGTGCCACATAGACGGACTTTCTGACCACAGTGGCAATGTGGTGATCAAAAGAGAGGTTACTGTCAGCCTGTGTTCCCCGATCTCTTATAATGCCTTCTGTGTTCAGCGGACTACCATCGTTGTGGTAATTCATGGGAACTGGGTTTTTCCCAAAGGGGATGACGACACATTTTCTGGCATTGAGCTTAAGGCCATGATTCTGGCACCAGTCGTTGGTCTCAGTGAGGCCTTTCTGTAGGATGTCAGCATCACTGGGGGAGTTAATAATAGCTCCCAGCTTGCAATTGTCTGCAAACTTTGTCAGCCAGAGCCCCTTCGTGTTGGCCTGGACTTCAGAGAAGTAGATTCTAAACAGGAGAGGACCAAGGACCGAACCCTGTGGGACTCCACTCGTGACTGGTATGCAGTCTGACTTGGAGTCAGCTACTTTTACACTGTAGGTTCTACCCGTGAGCCAGTTTGCAACCCACCTGGTGATACAGGGGTTGATGCCTAGCTTAGTGATTTTTTTCTATGATTCCTGAGTGAGTAATAGTATCAAAGGCCTTGGCCAGGTCAAGGTAGGCTGTATGAACCATCTTGCCTTCATCCACAGCTCTGGTGACTGACTCAAAGAAGTTGACCATGTTGAGCAGGCATGATCTACCCTTCACAAAACCAAACTGTGTGGGATGCAGAGTTTGGAGTTTCCCTATTTCCTTGTTTATTAGGTCCATAATGATACGTTTCATAGCTTTGCATATCAGACTCATCAGACTAACGGGGCGATGGTTCCCAGGGTCTGTAGTCACTTCTCCTTTGTGGAGAGGGATGACTGTAGCAGTCCGCCATTTGGTAGGGACAAAGCCTGAGGTGAGGTTGTGATTGAAAAGGGCACACAGGTGAGGTGCCAGTTCACCCTGTAGTTCATGTAGAACACAGCCAGGGATATTGTCAGGTCCCATAGAACCTGTATTTTTGGCCTTGAACAGTGCTGTTTTAACCTGTGCAGTAGTAATACTGGGTGCCTGGCAATCTACTGGTATTGTGACTGGTCCTTTGGGGGGGGGGGGAGTTGGCACTGAATCTGTTGGCCAGTATATTGGCAATATCTGTTGGCTCAATTTAGGAAGTACCATTGTGCAGTAGTTCAGAGCAAATCTGGGTATTGCTGTGGAGATTCTTTACATAACTATTGAAGGCCTTGTGGTTGTCTTTACTATCTGCTGCAATTCTGTTTTCATAGCTAGCTTTAGAGGATTTGATGAGGGATCTCAACTTTTTGTTGAGGCTGATAAGGGAGTTTTTCCACTCTTGGGACTTCACCTTATTCTGCATCAGTTTCCTCCTTCTGTTGTAGAGTTTGTTTATGGCAGGGGACCTCCAGAATGGCTTCTTTTTTTGGAGGAGTTGTAAGTTTCAGTGCAGACAAGAGCCTTAATCCTCTACACCAACTACCACAATGCAGAAGGAAATGTGTTTCAGTGCATGCTCAAGGAACTGTGAGTTTCAGCTCATTTTCAAGGAATTGTGAGTTTCAAGGGAAGAGGAGTTTACTGCTGCTCATGCTAAGTCTGTTTTCAATGTGCAGCTGCTGTGTTTAGCAAATTGCAATCAGTGTTTGTGCTATTGAGCTTAAATGCACTGTTAGTAGCACAACAGGTCATATATTTGCCTTCAGTACAGAAGGCTGTGGGTTCTACTCCTACACCATGTGGATAGATTGCTGATACTACAGTGTGCTACACTTCTGAGTGTGTCCTCCTTTGGATGAGATGCCTGTAAACTGTGAACTCATTGCTGGTTTGCCAACTTACCAACATTTTTTAATCCAGAAACAAGGTGACCAGGCAATGTGTGCACTCCTGATGAAATAAAGCGAAAGCACTAAATCTACTATTAAAATGTTATGGTTTAATATTATTTTGTCATCCCACCTTCTTGTGTTTAGTCCACACATTGCCTGGTCACCTTGTTTCTGGATTCTGGTATTTATTGGTGACATGTCTTTCTACCCTTTTGTGTGTTCACATTATTTCTTAATGTAACATAGGCAATTAATTCTTCAGTGGAAGCAGACACTGAATTTGTAGGTGAAACTCTGAAATGTAAAGTTTGTTGCCAGTAGCAACTTCTTCATTAGTTTCAGATCTCTTTAATGTGGAGTTATTCAGATGACTTTTACTTCTGCAGATATTGTGCATATTGACTGATATCAGTGGATTATAATGACAGAAGTTTGTGTAGCCTTTTATGCTTGAAATGTTCTGAAATGTATTGTTTTGTCATTACTGGTTCATATATTTTGTATTGATATCAGGAAAACCATACCTAAACTTACTGAAAATACCGGTTTGGAATACAGGAGCTGTAGTTTTACAGATCAGAGTGACTGTTTTGAGGTATGCAGATGTATATAAGTGTGAAGTAGAAGAAATAAGACACTGCCATTAAAAAGATATATGGGTTTCTCCTACCATGGGACTGTGGTGTTTACTTCTGAGCTTGGAAGAAACTGCGGGTAATAATGGAATGTAATAACTAATGTACTGTAGCATCTGGATCCATACAGACAGCTGTAAATTAGCAAAGGTAACAGAGAGGGGCAAGTAGGAAAGGATAAGAGGCAATGTGGATAGAAAGTCCATCAGTCTGAGAAAGTCATAAGAATGAAGCAGTAGCTTTAGGCAGTGTCAGTCTCTCATGAGCCCAATGTTTAGTGAGTGGGACACCTTCATATTGGAAACTCTGAGTTGGCTAGAGAATGTACTTTCAATGGTTTCATCATTGTGTGTCCCAAGAAGAAGTAAAATAATCCTATGCAGCACCTCCTGACATCATTATCTCTCAGTCTAGGAATAATGGATGTGATGTTAAGAACAGCTAAACACTGCCAACTGTGTTTTAAATATATCTGTTCTCTGGTTGTTATGAAAACAAAAATAAAACCATTCATGGTCAAAAGTTATTCATGCTTGTGATGCCCAGGCACAAAAAAATGGAATATGTGTTGGCACTGATCATACTGGGGCCTGAATAATTATTTTACTCTGCTGTGGGCACCCTGACTTAACTTATTATGACTGAGGTTCTTCAAGTGCTAAAGTTAGCCCTCATTGCTGCCAATAAACAAAAATATAGATGCAAAATGGAAAGGGCATCACTTTGCCAGGGAGATGTTTCACAATGGGTCCATGTCACATGACTGAAAGCTCAAAATACTGAAATTCATGTGACTGAATCCACAATCCTGAATGAAAACTCATTTGACTGACTTTCAGAATACTGAAAGCTGACAGTGCTGAATTGCAAAATGCCAAATGGCAGTGTATACAGTACTTTAAGGTAAGTAAAAGGTATATGCCTTTTTCCTCACTGTAGTGCAATCCTGGAGTCAGTATATTTAGTTTGGAGGGTGTGGGGGCTGCATAGCCCCCACCTAGTTTGGTTTAATATCATCCAGTGTCTGTTAATAAGGTAAGCAAGTAGTTTTGTATTTTGGAAAGAGTTAGCCATTGGTGTTGTAAGTGTGCATTTTTTTCTTTTACAGTTTTCATTTGGTGAGATGAATTGTTGGTGATATTTGCACGGTTAATTTGGTACTGTGAAGTTTGAATGTTAATGTTATTTGTGATGAAATGTTTGGTATTCATAGATCTGTGCATTTTTTTTTGTTATGTTAAGCAATTTACAGGTGAAGGGAAACACACGGCATGTCTATGGCTTAGCATTTTGTATTTTGCAATTCAGCACCGTAACCTTTCAGTATTCTGAAAATCAGTCAAATGAGTTTTCAATATTTTGAACATTCGGGATTGTGGATTCAGTCAAATGAATTTCAGCATTTTGAGCTTTCAGTCATGTGAAGTGGACCCCTCACAATACATTAAAATTATGTTTTTTTTATAGATTAAACATAAAGCAAAACATTCTCAATGCCATTTTATATTATTAAATATTAATTTGAAAGGGTTGGGATAGTGAGGAAAATGAATGTAAAAGATATAGGTAGTAAAGCAAGATCTTAGAGATTGACATCCAGGTAGATTTTAGCACAGTGTCTGATTACATGCTCATGCTCTGCATGCATTTTTTGTCCTGTTATGCTTTGAATAAATTAACACAGAGGTTCAGTGGAAGGGTCTCAGTCTTAAAGTCCCATGGTCTGTATTCAGTCCTGATTTCTGCTTACTCTCTATAAATAGAGTATATATTCTCCATGCATCTTCATGAACTGTGGTGGTGGTGCTGCGGTAGCATTGTCGCCCCACAGTAAGACGTTGTCCTGTTTGATTCTCAGCTAAAGTGTCTTCTGTGTGGAGACATGCGTGAATGGGCGTACCTTCATTGAAGGTTGTGTGTCAGGGCTGGCAACTCGGCACGTAAAAATCTACTGCCAATCATTAGCAGACTGGCGTTCTGCTGTGGCGACCCCAAACCAGGAAAAGCCGAAAGACACAACAACATTCTCCATGCATCTGCATGGGTTTTGCCTTGGTAGTCCAGGCTATTCCTAAAATATGGTAGACCTATAACTAGGGTAGGATGGTACAAGCTGATTGGCAGGTGGCAGTGCCAATGGTGCAAGAGTGTAGAATTAGCATTGCTTAATGAAACTGCTAGAATATCATGGCTTCATAAAGGAAAATTGTTACTGCATTCGCAGTCATGATTGCAGTGTGGTAGTACTCAGTGTGTGTTTAACTACAACAAACTGCTTGTTGCATTTGCAGCAGTCATCTTGCTACAGCTTCAATGTACAGGCATTTTATTCTTCAACTTTACTTTGAGAAGATAATTTTTTTGCTTCTCAACTTTGAGTTTAGAGGAGTGCTAGTTCAGAGAACTGCAGAGGGCACCAGATGACCTAGTTATTGTTCTGAAACATAGTGATTGATTGACTACACTACACTGCCAATATATACAATATTTACCTTTGCCATTGTGGTTTGAGTCTTGGCTGAAAAGAGTCCATAGAGCAGTCCACTTACCTGATTAGTAGATAATAAATGCATACATTTGTCTTGAGACAAGCATGCAACACTACAAAACTGTTGGGAGTCAACAGGATCAGTGTTGTAATTTTTTGACCTATTTTAAAGAAATCACCATTTATAACAATAACATCCCTGTATCCTAAGCTATTGTCATACTGGTGTTTTCCTTCCCTTGTGTCATTCTCCACTAATTGTTTGCTATAAAGCCCTCCTCGTCACCACTTGTCCACCCTATGTATGTCTTTGTCCATTCAGCGTCCTCCCAGCACTGTTCTTGTCTACTGCCCCAGTCTGTCTATGTTCATGACTGTCTGTCTGCCCCATTGCATGTATTTCTCCATCTAGCCCATCCACAGCCTTCCCTAACAACCATTCTCACTTACGGTTATTTTCTAAGAAAATAAAAAACACCTTCCCTACATCTTTCATACCTTACAGTTAGCTTTATGATTTTCTCTCCGCATGCTCTGCTCCCCTTTCTTGTTTTCTTATCTGTCCCATTTCTTTCTCATTTACATGGTAATTCTCACTTTGCTGTGTACATGCAGTGGTATATCTATGCTACCCTTCTTGTGTTGAATGATCATGAAATGCATTTATGTGGCATTTCACTGTGTGAGTGACACTCATTGCCTTAGATGTTCTAGCTGGCCTTCCTTGTGACGTACCTCCTTGGTCATGTGACCTACCATAGTGCCAGCTCCACCATTGAACAGCTTAGTATTGCTTCTCCTGTTAGCACTATGTTTCTCTTAATTATGACATACTTTTCTCAGACTGCTGGTGTTATTCAATGCCTATTACAAGTCTCAGTTATACATTCATAGTTTCACAAGCAAGTACTAGGCTAGCTGTCATTTTGTGACTACCCAGTTTCCCTTTTTTTGTTCAAATTAACCTAACCCATTTGGCTAGAGATATGCCTTACCCATTACATGGTTGAAAATTATATATCACCCCTAATAAGAATAACTGGGACCACACCATAGATAATTTGAGGGAACCTGTGGAAGGGATAAAGCATTTAGGAGCTATCTCCATCCATTAGTAGTGCAGAGGGCAGTCATGGAGTAAATATTCGGTTTCTCATCCATAGATCCAAGTAGAGCTTGAATATGGAAAGGATGAACTTTGTTTTATGTGGATGGGGAGTCTGATCCAGAGCAGTGGTATCCTCTGTAAGATATACTGTCCCCCCAAACCATGTCTTGATGTTGCAAGCAAAGTTTAGATCCCTAGACCAAGTATTTCTGATGTCATTTGATATGCTGATGTGCAGCAAATCCATCAGTACTGGGTCTGAGGATGCCTTGCATGCCAAACATATGTCACCTTTTAGCAGTCTGTAGTACACTGTTACATGGGTTTTCATGCAGTGACCCTTGAAAATTACTGCTGCATGTGCTTATGTACTCCAGCCTCTTTCCTTGCTGTGATGTTTGCATTTCCTGTAATGTGCCCCCTGGACTTAAAAGTAAGGCTGGGATTCATACATAAAGACACAGTACCTCAACTTACATTGCACAGATGAGATGAGCTGCACTGCTTCACCATTTACCAGTTCATAGTCATTCACATTCC
>NC_056741.1:241008594-241031094 GCF_019279795.1 Protopterus annectens | reverse complement strand
AACCTAGAAATCATGTACTTGCAATGCACACCTCATGTTTAACTTGTACTGAATAATAATTCTTCTGGATGCATTTTCACTGTGTAACATGTGGCACGATACCTTTCAACTGTCTACCCTAGGCGTGAGTGAGTGCGTGTGTGTGCCTTCCATGGAAGGTTGGGAACCAGGCTGGCAACTCGACACCATAAAAAACTCCACTGCCAATCATGAGCGAACAAGTTGATCCGCTGTGGTGACCCCTAACCGGGAAAAGCTGAAAGAGAGAGAGAGAGAGAGAGAGAGATGTTTCTGACTTTGCCTCATATTTTTGCCCTGTCTGTTGTGAAAATTTGATTTTCTGATGCATCTATGAGGATTATAGTCCATCAATAATGCCAGACATAGAGTTGCATACTTCTTTTTTTTTGAAAATACATGGTGATGCAAACCCTGTTGTTCTATTAACTTTTTGAATGAATTAGAATACATTTTTAAAAATTGTCTCTGATTTTGAGCCTTTAACATCTACAATTTTTTGTCTTTTTTAAGAATTCTTGAGCAAAGAAGCTGAGAGGTATGTGCTGCAGTATTAGACTGCAGTGGTTTTCCTTTCCTATTTGTTGTAAACAAATATTGTCTAGACATCCCATACCTGAAGGGAACTTAGAAGTATTCATTGATCAGCTCTTTAAGAGGGCTTTGCTTATTTAGTGGCCACATTCATTAGGTGACTGATATGCACTTTCTAAGCACCCTTTATCTTGTGTTGGGTGGAGCCAGTTTAAAAGTCCTGAATGGCTTTATGGCCTCAGTAATGTATTGTGAAGATGTCCGTTTTGTAAGTTCTTTCTAGTGGTAAGAATGAAAGAGAAATTTCATGTATGGAGTATAGCCTCATGGAGCCTCCATTTAATCAAGTGTATTGATACTGTGATATGGGGACTAAACAAACATGTAGTATGTAACACCTGGCTCTGCGGCTGCAGCTGTAAAACATGGATCTGGGAAGCAGTACATAGAAAACAAACTAACGTCCAATGACAACTGACCAGTATTAATCTCAGACGTAAAAAAGTATTATTCATTATGTTTTCATTTTTTTTCTGTGAACTTGAAAAAGTGGTTTTTTCTTCCTCATTAGAGTAGCTGACATTTTCACTTTTCATGTCCCTGTATTACATGGGACTTACACAATTAGTGGGAATCTCCCATTTTCTTGCATCGCAGTATTGAGATGGAAATGATGAGTTCAGATGTGGTCTTCTTATTTGGATTCTAATTCATATGTTGTCAAACGTTTACCTTCAGCTATATAAACATGTGGCTCTGTATCAAAAGCAAGGCATGCCTAAGCAGTCAGTTCACACATGATCTCAAAGATCTACTCTAATAATTAATTGTTGGGTATATAGTGCTAGTTCTCAGAAAGACATCATGCAATTGTAAGGGTTTCCAGTCCACATTAAACATTATCTTGGGATGTACTTCAAAACTAACTTCTGCTTTGCAGTTATCTTTGAGATAACAGACAAGACACTATAACAGTGTTTATTATTGCTCAGTATACATTACACTTATATGCACGCACAATGGTTAACACATGTGGCTGTCCATACATACATACAAGTATAATAAAATGAATAGGCTTGAGAAGTACATATGCAGAAACAAATCTCAAAATAACAGGCAGAACATGGACCCAGAGTGATACAATTTAATAAAATATTAACTTAATGCAATGAATCTACAACAGTTACGTCTAGCATTTGTAAATTTGAGTTTTTTGTGTTGTTGTAATTTGAAGACAAGGTTTCCACTGAAAAAATAGTTTTTACATTTTTCTTCTTTTGTTAATAAATAAAGGTCTATCTCCAATCTCCAAATGAAAGACCGACATTTATTTGACAACAGAATGAACTGGAACTTACAAATACCAGTCATGATTCATTTCTGAGATTTCCAACTTTTATCAGTCTTCCATAGAGGTGAGGTATAGAATACCTAGATATTGTACATGTAACAGTCAGAATGTAGCCTATGTGTCATTTGTACCACATGTGGACATTTTGATGTAGGTAATACAACCAGAACATTAAAAAACAGAGACCATGAGCAGTGGCATGCCATGAAGAACAAAGTAAGGTTAAAACATTATATAAACATTCATTAACGTGAACTAAAAAATACTTTTAATGCTGTTCATTATGTCAAAGAGCATCACGAATGAGGAGGCACAGAAGGTGATTTCACTACAAAGAGTCATTATGTTATTTCAAACTGAAGGCTATTTATCCTTCAGGTCTAAACAGATCTATCAAATATTAGTTCATAACAGAAGGAAAAACAGGAGAATTTGTAAGAAGAGCTTTTTAAAAAATTGATACTGTTATACAATGTGTATATTATTATATCATGTTTCTTATACATAGTGGAAGTGTACATAATTTACTGATTATTTAATCATTGTTAAGACTCATGATTAGATTGACATGGATGGGAAGCCTCTTCTAGAGAAGGGGTAGCCTCTGGGATACATACATGTCTCCCCAGCAGGTCCTATTTATATCACAGGTAAGATTTAAGTCTTTAGAATTGTAATTCTGGTGCTGTTTGTTATGTGGATATGCAGAAGGTCTGTCAGAGTGGAGTCTGACAATTCCTTGTATGCCAGGCATTTAGGCAGGTGGACTATTGTTTTTTTTTTTGTGAATTCATCATGGCTGTTCTGATCTTTTGAGCAGAGAAAGAGGATTGGGGCAATTTGGAGGAATTATCCATGTATGATATCCCATTGGAATCCCCATCTAACAGTAATAACAACTCTTTTGTTCAAGACAGGCCTGTGTTACCAAACTGTCAAATGGAAAAAAGTCATCCACATTATATATATATATATATATATATATATATATATATATATATATATATATATGTATATATATATATGTATATGGTTTACCTTGATAATATTAAATGCTGAATGATCAAAATGTTGAACAAAAATTAGTCTGAACTCACAATGTCGAAATTATCGAATTTGCCCATTTCTGCACTGTAGTGCAATATCAGAGTTGGTATATATAAGTAGGGGGGTGTGGGGTGCAGATAAAATAGTAGAGGTGATCTCATTGCTTTTTCAATTAAATAATTCGAGACATTTTGATAATTCAATGTTTTGGGTTTAGATGTTATTTTTCTACCAAATGAACATTAGACATTATGGCATTCAATATTATGAAGGAAAACCTATATATATATATATATATATATATATATATATATATATATATATATATATATGTATATACTGCGGTGGTGGTGCTATGGTAGCATTGTCACCTCACAGTTAAGATGTTGTCCTGTTCGATTCTCAGCTAGAGCGTCTTCTGTGTGGAGACATGTGTGAAAGGGCGTACCTTCATTGAAGGTTGTGCATCAGGGCTGGCAACTCGGCACGTAAAAATCTACTGCTAATCATTAGCAGACCAGAGTTCCACTGTGGCGACCCCTTACCGGGAAAAGCCAAAACACACAACAACAACATATATATATATATATATATATATATATATATATATATATATATATATATTGTTAGAAAAATATGTATTTAAATATATGTGAAATGCTAGTTTAAAAGCAAGGTAGTTTATAATGCATTTTATTCTATTAATCATATAACAGAAGGGATAAATTTATGTGTAAATGCAAGTAGCTTCTGAAACTGCAGTGTGCTTTGACCCCTGACCCTGGTAGCTGCCAGCTCAGCAAGCTTAATGTTTATGCTTTTCATAAGTGATTATCTGCTGGGTCAGGAAATTAAATGTGTAAATCTTCTGCTCCTTCCTGATGAGATAACTTGTCCTTGTAAATAATGAAATCTTCTGCTCTTCCTGATGAAGTAACTTGTCCTTGTGAGATAAACACACAGCTGGTGGGAAAGTGAAACAGTGAACAAAGATGTATGTTAAAGACTGAATCTGCTATTGTATTCGAACTGATATGAGACCTTTAAGAAGTAACTTTACAGAAAGACATTGTGCCTGATCGGATGAAACAGCAAGGTTGTATTATTATCAAAAGGAAGTTTTTGAAAAATATACAACTACAGCTGTTGCATGAATAAAGGCCTGTAAGCTAAAGTGATGTAAATGCCCTGTGACTTGTAACGTCAGTAAGGTGGGAACAACTTGAATGTTAAACCTATATAAACTTGTGAACTTCCTGTATCATGTTAGACAAAATTCTGTACTTGTATGGTTTTTTGCCTCCTGGTGTACACTAGTAAACTTTTGAATCTGAACCTCCTGTGTATTGAATTCTGAATTTTATTTAACATATATGTATATATATATATATATATATATATATATATATATATATATATATATATATATATATATATATATATATTTATTTATTTATATATATATATATATATATATATATATATATATTTGGCTTCAGGTACCCCAGGATGAAGTAGTATACCTTAAGGTCAAATTTCTGCAATGGCATAGTCTACTTTTTTCATTATTGCATAAATTATAAAAAAGTCTTGACTGAGGGTCAATAAAATGCTGAAGGGCAACATTCGTATAGATTTTTAAATCAATGGCAAGCAATTTGTGAATGTTTTAGTTTAGTGTATGCAGAACTTTTCAATGAAAATCACAAGAAACAATTGGTTAAAATTCATAAATTGACACTATGTGGGCAAATATAACCCTTTCTGCAGATAAGGAGTACAGTTTTTGGAAATTGAAGGTGATAGAAGAAAACATAGACAAGGATGATATTCAGCATAAAATGGAAAATATTGAGAGGTGAAAGAGATTACAGACAGGCTTCTTCAACTAAGGGACTGACGCTTCATTCTAATCATGGCCAGTCAAAAGATATGAAAAAGGGGCAGAATTATAACAGCACACAGGTGGATGGCATTTCTTTTTAAAAACACGCTGTGTAGCAGTGCAAGTGTCAAACAGGAGGTCATAGTAGAAAAGCAGGAAACAGAAGTAGTACATATTCACAAATGGGAAATGAAGGTTGGATCCAGCAGAACCTGTATTTGGAAACACATTCATGGCTGTCGTCTGCTCCTTCTTTAACAATATGGGCAAATGTAGTACATGCCAATTCAATACAGAAAAGCAACACATTAGAAGGGAACAGGACTTGTAAGAGGAACTATCCAATTCAAAAAACAGGAGATTGTGCCATTGGAATTTAAAGTGTTCATGTTTTCTTCTAGAAAGCTTAATGAACAAGAACCAGGGCTACTTAAAAATGGTTATGATTTGTGCCCTCTAGGAGGGCAGACTTGTTACAAATTATATTAGATTTAAAAGACTTTACAAGAAAGCTCAGTTCAGAATTGTTCTTTATGAATGATTGTATTAATAGCCCAGATGAGTTCAGAGCTCCAAGTACTTTTTGCCCATTTTACATCCTGTTATTTTTAGCATTTGAGAGTACGTGTGAAAAAGATAAGATTCATGTTGAAAGAAAAACCCAAACCCAGATACTAAAATTTATCCAGAGAACAAAGAGATGCATTGAAAGAATTATACGGGGCGTAGGGTGGGTTCAGAATTATGAAAGGAGATAAGGGTGGGGCTTCATTGCTAATGAATCACAGCAAATACTCAAGCAAATGTTTAATATGTTTGCTGATGACAATACATGGAAGCAAATATTAGGGAGTTTAAGAAAGTGAATAGACATATTGATGATGCCGGATCAAATTATTTCACTAAAATGCATGATTGTTTCAACAGCCCCCACTCAAGAGAGGGCAACATACCTGGTATAGGTAAGGCACTCAGATGCAACAAAGACTAATACTTTAGGCCTATAGTGTCTGATCAGGGGACTGAACTAGATGCAGTATCAAAGTCTGTAATCAGGACTCTCTTAGCTATAGTGAAGGATAGACCTTATTCTATCAGGGACTGTTTCCATTTTCAAGGAAAGTTAAAACACTGGAAGTAAATTTTGCTGTTTTGCTGCTAATAGTAAATGTTAAATAAGTTTACATAGTCATTCCCCATGAAGCCAGACTTGAATCGGTGTTTAACATTAACAGAAGACAATCAATACATAGCGTGGAAAGTGGGATTCATAGTGCAGTGTATAGATTATGTTTTGCACGATAATTTTATTTGTATTTCATGTTTTTGCTCCTCAGTTGAAGGGAATGGCCAAAACAGCTAGCATGGCCCGTAATTATGCCAACCTCATTATGGCCTATTGGGAAGAGAACATTTTAAGTACTGGTATATTTTTGGTGCTAAAAATATTGCTGATTCACTGATCTTTTCTATAGTCTAAAGATAACAGGGATTGCTTGAGTTTATGGATTTTCATGAAGAAAGCACTTCAATATTGGAATATTTAGATGAGTACTATGTCAACAAGATCAATTTTCTGGGGAGATTACAGTGTGTAGAAAGGAAGCTAGTACATTTTAAGAAATAGTATCAGTTATATAAATTCTGATGGCAATATCATGTTGTATTTTACTAGTACACACCACCTTGATGTAAAGAAAACTTTGATTAAAAAGTCCAATAGTCAGAATTCAGCAACTTACTATAAAGGTACAGGAAATAGATCACCTTTTGAAAAAAATACACAAAAGATTCAGTAACAGATATTACCCAGAATAAACAATTTTTAAAAAAACAATAGAAGTGGTCGCTTTAAAAGAAGAAAATATACCTCAGAATAAAAAAATTATCTATTGTTATGCTATTGGTAGATCCAGTTAATTGTGATAAAAATGGTCCATTGTTATGCTGTTGGTACATCCAGTTAATTGTCATAGAATAAAAGAAATTCTGATCAATAACTGTTGAGTCCTCACAGTGAATATGTGAGTCAATTGGATGTTGAAGTATAGATCTGCATATATTAACAACAGAGGGGAAATCGTTTAAACAATGTTTTGACGGAGATCTTGACTTGTAATAACAACACAAAACCTAGAACTTATGTATGACAGTCATATAGCACTTGTAGATTCATTTCTGGGAGTCCCAACTTTGATTGTTCTTCCACAGAGATGAGTTTATAGATTATCTGGATTTTACTTGCAACAGTCTGAATGTGGCCGATGTAGCAGTCTGTACTGCAGGTAGAAGGTTTTATGTAGGTAAAACCACCAGAAAAAAAAATAGAAAATTGCATGGGTATGCCATGAAGAACAAAGGTAAGGTTAATGCATGATATGGACATTGATTAACATGGACATTTTAAAAAATGTATTTTCAGTGATTGATTACATCAAGGAGGATCACATAGGAGGGGGCACAAAGGCTGATTTGGAGTGCAAAGAGTTATTATAGCAGAGCTAATTGAAAACTATTAAGCCACTAGATCTAAACAGAGCTACGAGTTATAATGTACTTCTTAACAGAAGGAAAACTGGAGACTTTGTAACTGCTGAATTCAGTTGCGTTAGAGTTTTTTTAGTAATTTTATAATGTTATATATAATTTGTACATAATTGTAGCATATGTTTCTTACATATAGTGTACATGTGTATGATATACTGAATATTTAATTACTGTTAAGTCACTTGTTTAGATTTTGTCAAAGCATTTAAATGAATTAAATTGCCAAAGATTCCAAAGACAACCACAAGGCATTCTATAGTTATGTCAAGAATCTAAATGGCAATACTCAGATATGCTTTGAGCTACAACAGAATGGCATTAAATATACTGATCCCAAGGATATTGCCAATATCCTGGCAGCTCGATTTAGTACCAACTTCACTCCCTCTCACCCCCTAAAGGGCCCATCTCAATACCAAAAGATTGCCAAATTTTGGTAATCATGGCCACACAGGTAGAAACAGCACTCTCCAAAGCTAAGAATACAGCATCCATGGGACCAGATGACATCCCAGACTGTGTATTACATGAACTACAAAATGAACTGGCACCTCACCTAAGTGTCATGTTTAATTATAGCCTCACCTCAGGCTTTGTGCCCACTGAGTGGCGCACAGCTACATTTATCCCACTCCACAAGGGGGGATCCACCTTGGATCCTGGGAGCTATTGTCCCATCAATCTGATGACCCTGATCTGCAAGGGCATGGAATGCATTATCATGGAACTTATATAAAAAAGACACTGGCAACCTTTAAACACTGGACCCCACCCAGTTTGGGTTCATGAAGGGCCGATCTTGTCTCCTGAACCTGACTGACTTCTTTGAATAAGTCTCCAGAGCTGTGGATGAGGGTAAGATGGTCCACACAGCCTATCTAGACCTTGCCAAGGCCTTCGACACCATCCTCCACTCTGGAGTCATAGATAAATGTACTTAGCCAGGCATAAATCCCTACATCACTCGATGGGTTGACAACTGGCTTACTGACAGAACCCAGAGTGTAAAAGCAGCTGACTCCAAATCCAGCTCCAGACAAGTGAAAAGTGAAGTACCTCAGGGTTCAGTCCTGGGACCGCTCTTGTTTGGCATCTACTTCCCTGAAGTACAGGCCAACACTAAGGGACTCTGGCTAACAAAGTTCGCAGATGACTGCAAATTGGGAGCCATTATTGAAACCCCAGGTGATGTGAATATTCTACAAAAAGGCCTTACAGAAACAGATGCTTGGTGCCAAAGCCATGGGCTCAAACTTAATGCCAAGAAATGTATAGTTATCTCCTTTGGGAAAAAAACATGTACCCATGAATTACCACATAGGTGGCAGTACACTAAACACTGAACGTGTGATGAGAGACTTAGGGACACAGGTGGACAGTGGTCTCACCTTTGATAACCACATTGCCACAACAGTCAGGAAATCCTTCTATGTGGCACACATCATCAGTAAGGGCTTTTCATCCAGAAAAAAGGAGGTCATTGTCCCACTGTACTCATCCCTCATTCAACCCATTATAGAGTACAATGCCCCATTTGGTATGTACCTCACAAGAGATCTGCAACAGCTGGAAAGGCCACAGAAATACCTCACTAAAAGAATCACAGGCCTAAAGCAGATGCCCTATGCTGACCGTCTAAAAAAACTCCATCTATACTCTTTGGCATATCATCTACTCAGAGGTGATCTCTGCTTAACATACAAGGCCATGTCAAACCCTGAGCTGTTGGACATGCTCCACTTAAAAAAATCCCAATCCCTCAGGGCCACACACTCCAGGGATCTAAACCTTGCCATCACAATGAACAAAACATGCTGGAGGGATAGGTTCCTGACCCAGAGATTCCCCATACTCTGAAATAGACTGCCCATACATGTCAAGCAGAGTGCCTCCTCGGACCTCTTCAAAAGGAACCTTGATGATTGGATGGGAGATAGGAAATTCACCCCAGATATCACGTCAGTCACCCTGCTAGACAGGGGTCCAGGGAAGTAAATATTCTGGGAAGAAATATCCAGGGAATTGTTATGGCTAGGCATGTATAGGCCCTAGGGCCGATAGCCTAGTACCAACTTATGAACCTATGAACCTATTTGTGAATACATTTTAACAGTCTGAAGATGTCTTTGATGTAAAACAAAGGTACTTACATTTGTTGTATGATTAGTTTTGTATTTAATCAATTTTATGACTTGGATCATTATTTTCCCTACTAGTCTGAAACTTCGGTGTTTTTATTTTAAAATTTAGAAATATATATAACTATAAATATAAATATAGATGTAGATATAGCTATAGATATAGATACTGATGCAGATATACATATATCAATGTATTCTACAACAAGTAAAAATGCTTAGAAAGAAAGATCAGATGAGTGCCAATTGACAAAAATATATTTTAATAGTAAAGGTTGGTACGCTTACTTAAGCAATAAATTACACTACCATTTGTTTTGTTGTTACACTCGTAACTTAATGAAAACTTGGAGTTGATGCCCTTGAAATTCTATGATGGAAAATGCAAAGTGCACCTATGGAAACAATGATGCTGAGTAACATTAATGTGGCAGATGTTTTAAAAGTTTAAAAATGAATGCAAACGAATGCCCCTCTGATGCTAAGTATGGAAGATGTTTATGGGTTAGAAAACTATTTTGCTAGATTGGGCTTGTATTCAGAAAGTAGTTGTTCTATTATTTTTCATCATGACAAATTGCACTTTATTTTTTCTAGAAAATCAAATTGACTGCAAGTACCATGCATGAAATCGGAGTGCAACTGGGTCTACCTGTCTTTCAAAGTCAATTACTAAGACAGCTGATCACGTTAAAGGTATATGTGAGCAGCTTGAATTGTGTACTGTGAATCAGGTGGGAGTGGCTTCACATAGCCATACCTTTTAGTATTTAATACCAGCAGAAAGCGTTCTTGTTCACAAACCTTCCTGTGCACCACAGCTTTAGCTGCAGTTATGCAGTCTCTACGTGAAAAAACAAAGCCTGGACTGAGCTGCTTGTTGTTCAGAGTGATACCCTTAAAGTGGCATCCTTGAGTAAGGTACAGCTAATGCAGACTGATTTTTGTATGGGATAGCATCTGATATTCTCTGGAAAAGAAAAAAAAAACACCAAGGAATATAGTTTTATAAAAATCTGAGCAACTATAATATAATACGACTTCATAACATCAAAACTGCATTACAGGAAAAAGAGTTTGTGGGGAACACCACTGATTTAAAGCTGCTTCATCCAAACCCTAGCATATTGTCTTTGTTGCATGTATAATACAGTGATGGAAATAGGTATTACTAGTAAATCTGAGTGCAGTCAACTTACTTATGGACTCCACTTCAAGTAGTCTTTGACAGTGAAGACTTATTATATAGTTAGTAGCTTATTTTGCATCTTATTATATTTGATTGACTTGTATATTTTTATATATGCATAAACTAAAATGGTTTATAGGGTTGAGATTTTTATTGCACTGTTTAAGAAACTATACAAAGAAGTGATTATTACCATCATCTGCAATGGTGTCTGTGAAACTGTGTGCATTTGTTTGTACGTGTGTGTGTGTGTGTGTGTGTGTGTGTGTGTGTGTGTGTGTGTGTGTGTGTGTGTGTGTGTGTGTGTGTGTGTGTGTGTGTGTGTGTTGTGCAAGGTCTGATATTTAGTGGTTATGTTTTTAGGTATCGGGGTTTGAATCCTGAAAGTGTCAAACAGAAAAAGAAATGAGTTACAACTTTGGTAATATGAAGCATTTCACACAGTGCAAAACTACAATAAAACTTATTGACATAGATTTCACTTTCAAAGCAGCTCTGAGCTATCAAATACAATTTAAAATAACTATTCAGCTATCATGGTTTCCTGAAGTCATTGCTCAGTAGGGTTGGGGGTGGTATGAGTTTACCTATACTTCCTGAAAGCTATCTAAGTCACCTAAAATTCAAGTTATAAGCAGATAACTGTATACCAGAGACTCACTGCTGATGTCAACAAAGAAAAGGGGTGGGAAAAACTCTTTGTGAGTTTATTGGTTTTTGTATGAGAGTCTAACGCCGTGGGGACAGGGGGCCACAGTGATACAACTCAATGCAGAGGCTGTACAAAAACCTCAGCCCCTCTACAGTGAGAGGCTTACATCTTACAAGCCTTGCCATTTGAAAAGTAATGGCACAGTGATGCACACCAGTTAGGCAAAGGAAAAAAAGGAGCAAAATCATCATCAGTGGTTATATTTTCTGTCTTTATCACTCAGTTCAGAGAAAATATCTAATACCTTCAACTTTAAAAAAAAAATGACTGATTTATGGGAGAAGGTAACTAATGATGGACTTGGAATTCTCGATGATAAAGGTTACAGTGTGATACTGCTAGTGCAGTTACGTTTGGATCAGGGACACGACTAACTGTTTTAGGTAGGTAGCAATTCTACAAATCATACTAGACTCCATCTGCCTGAATCAGATGGGTGTGTTTATTTGTATTTTCTGTAAGTGAAAAGATTCACTCAGCAGCAATCTAGAAATTGTTTCCCGTTTTTGTGCAAAGTGTAGCTGGTGTGACTGGCTATGACTACAGCTTTGGCAGTGGCACCAAATTAACAGTTCTGGGTAAGTTATCCATGTGAATTGCTTTTCTATGTATGTTGACAAATTTTCAACTGATTTATAAAGGTATATTTAATGCTTAGAATGGCTGTATAAAACTGGAATACTAACACAAGCACTCAACTGTATGATTTTGTGAGGAAAACAAATGTAAGATTTATGAAGGTATGTGAGTGTCACAGCCAGTGAGAGAGAAAGAGGCAGACAGATTAGATAGATAGATAGATAGATAGATAGATAGATAGATAGATAGATAGATAGATAGATAGAATACATATTAATATCCCTTACATTTAATTTAGGGCTACAACTGCCTGAAAGAAGGAGACTATATTAGCACCCACAGACTCTCAGCTTTATAGATTCATTTAATATTAGAAAAATAACTGCAGTAAATGTAATGAGAGAGCCAAAGCTGAAAGATGCAGAGAACTGAAACCCTTTGCAATGAAGTATGGAGGAATAATGTCCCCATTCTTTTAGTTCATGTCTCCAGAAATGTGACACCAGCCCAGAAAATTTTGGCAGAGTGTCAAAACTTTCCATTTTAGGCAAGAAACATTCTACACTTAAGATAGTCTGGGTTTAGGCAGAGATCTTATAGGTTCACAAGCAGTATTAGGCATGTCATCCATAAGACCACTGAGGAGCCTAGACCAGTTTTCTAATTGCATCAAAGCATTGCCTATTTAAGTTGCTTGCTCAATGTCACACAGTAGGCAAATGGAGGCTGATAGAACCAAACCCTGGAACACAAGTAACAGCTCATTAACTCCTCATAACCTTAATCGTCTGTGTTAACTGTCAGTATACTTATATTATTTATGGATAATATTGCAACCATCTGTGTGCAGAAATCGATGAGGTCATATTTTAGGAAAGGGGTTACCGAGTATGACATTTTTAAACCAAGGGATAAGTACTGTATTGCAAAATATTAAGCTTACTTTGGTGAAGGTATCAGACAAACTGTTCTAGGTAAGTTGTAAGACTAGGTCCATAAAAGGTAGTATTTGCTTCTGATTTTATTTCTGATGAATATAAATTACCTGAATGTGGTTTGTGAAAACAGCTAGATTATAAAATTATTTCTCATTTAATCTGAGGATATTTCTTTTTTGTTTGAAAAGTGAAATTACTATTGATAGTGATACATGGGGTAAGAAATAGTTATAATCAGTTCAAAGAGTGAACTAAGACAAAGCTGATTCTGGTTGTATAACCCTAAACGTAAGTGTGTTTCTACTGTGTAAAAATACTACTATTATTTACAAGCAAGACCTTGTTCAATTTTATATACTGTTATATTTTGTAAAGAGGGCAGTGTTTTTTTTATCTTGAGTGTTTTTTGCTTCTTGTTTTATCAAAGTATAATCTCTAACCTTTATTTATTTGTAGATGACTATTTCCTGAAATCTCAATAGAAATAAAAACTTTGTTTTTTTGCTGAACATTAGGGAGAGGGCTGCAAGAAAGACAGATATATATCCATAATAGAACTGCTGTACTAAAACATTTGGTCACATTATAAATACACACTCAAGACTAAGACACACTATAATCCAAACAAAGTTTTACTATAATCAGGGGCGAGCGATAGTGTATAAATAGACAGAAGGAAAAAAGAGCAATATTCAGATGTTGTTTATTTTGCTATATAAACGTAACACTGTGCAAACTTCAATGCATACTTCGGAGGTGGGACCAAGTTAACTGTTTTAGGTAAGAAAATTGTTTATACCATTTGGAAAATAAAAGGTAGTAATGGGGTTGCCAGCTACTATATTTGTTACAGGAACCTAATACTGTGTACAAACACCCAGTATTACTTTGGTCCAGGAACTCAGCTCACCATTCTCGGTAAGACATGGCCCATGTCCATCCAAACCACGGTACTCTTTTTGGTCTATTTTGTAACCCAGAAGAATCTCGCAGAGTTTTTTTTTAACAAGAGATGTTTTAGTTTCTAAACATTTAATGACAACTCTGTACTGCAATGTTTATTTGATGTGCCATACTTTGGATCCCAAACCAATCTCGTTATTTTAGGTAGTGGGTAGACAGGATACTAGATAGCAATGATAATTCTTTTCAGTTATTATTATTATCATTATTTATTTATTTACTTACACAGTTTTAAAGCTGCAGTATATTTTATGGTTTCACTAAATATTTAGCACCATCTTATTTTTAGGTATGCACTCAAGAAAGTTCACCTGTTTATATTTGAGGAATAATTTCTAAGACAACTGGTTAAATGTTTTGGCAGCATATGTCTTGGTCTGTAGAATGTGTGTGCATGTGACTAAATGAATATCCTGAAGAATGATTTTTCTGTGCCTTTAGAGAAAGCCATCTATTTTATACATCATTGGAAAATCACCCGTAAAGGATAAAATGCACTAGACGATATATATATATATATATATATATATATATATATATATATATATATATATATATATACATGCATTGAGGGCTATATATTTGAATGTTCTGACCATCAAAAATAAGGTATCCATAGTGCAAATGTAACTCATCATTGAAAGAGCTTTAAACTCTGAGAAAAATGAGGTTATTATTAATTGTAAAAATTTTAACAAACTAGAATGAAACAGGGAAAATACAACACTTGAAATTAGACTTGAGATGGCTAACCATGAAATACAGCTTATGTGGTTTTGCTTTGGGGCTGTAACACTGTGAACTTTGGTGGTGTAGTGTACTTTGGAGAAGGAACACGACTAACTGTATTGGGTAAGAGAAAATGAGTTATTTACATGTTTATTTCTTAGTGCAGGCTGGTTATGTTTCTGGGATTGTCTTGCTTGTCTTATCAGGGAAAGCTAAACCACACATGGGAATTATGACAATAACGCATTACAATGCACTCTAAATACAAGAAATCGACCCATGTCCCCTTAAGCTTCCCAACAATGCTTATATTTGTTTTATTTTTCCTTTATTGATAATTGCTATAACTCCCACACCACCATCCCAAATAATCTAAAATAAGAGCAATCTCATGCACTAAGAAATATCATTTTAAACTTGGAATGTGAACTCTGTATAATTTTAGAAAAAAACTCTGTAGATGCAGACGCATAACAGAAGAATTTTTAGCTTGATACATTTTCTCCAATCACAATATTCTTTTTCCTTTCAATAAATTTTGTCAAGTACAGAAAGAAATGGAGGAATTCATACAAGGGATGTGGCATTTTGTTATCCTTGAATAATCTAGAATCATGCATCTCCCATTCAAACCACCCCAGGCCATGGCTTAGTTATGCTGCAATTCACTATCCAAAGAGAAATAAAGCTTTGATAGCCCTGTATTTATAATGAACACTGCAGTAAATGCTACAATAAGTATGTAGACCCTTAAAGATCACTAACTATAATGTGGCGGCGTTCTAGGCACATGATCTAATTATCTCACATTCTAAAATGCTCTGAAATTGTTATTTGTGTTGATGTGCTTAGGAAGGCATCATAAGGCATGCAAAAATAGAGGGCATATTAAAATATTAAACTATCAATCAGTCAGTCAGTAAGTAAGACAAAGTATTAACATATTGCTTAAAAGTTTTGAGGCTGGCCTCTCAAAGTGTACAACACAACTTTCTTTGTAACTGGCATAAAGCTCATTATGTCATGTATCTCCACAGAAAGCATTTGTTGGAAACCTATTTAAGGAAAAAGTTGATGTATTATCAGTTTAAGATCCTTGTCTTTTCCTGTTTAAAAATCTATATACTAATAAATGAAAACCCGTTGAAAAACATGAGACTATGCAAAACAACGGTTAATGCAGGAAATATACTTGGTATATCAATAGGAAGAAGAAAGTAAAAGGGTGTAGAACACATGCACGTGCACGTGCACATGCACGCACACACACACACACACACACACACACACACACACACACACACACACACACACACACACAGAAGGGTGTGTGGAGCAAGTAAAAATAAAGATAAAATCATGCTTGTAAAAGAAAGTGTAGAAAGTTGAGGGTTGTCTTTGGGTCTTTCCATGTTTGTGTGTATTGGGAAGAGAGAGAACATGTTTAAAATATTTATCCTTTTCACTTGGAGTTATTCTGTTTCTGTTGTTTAAATGTCCCTACTTTAAAATAGACAAGTGAAGCAGAATGCCTGTTTTTACTCATTTCTTCCCCTCAATAAACATATTTTTATGAGTGTTGTGTTCTGCAGAGAGACAACTGCACTCAGTCTAATGTACTAGGTATATGCTATCAGCTTTAAGCAGTGTGTAGTAACAGAGAACAATATTTTGGTGAGGGAACCAAGCTAACCGTTTTAGGTAAGAAAACATTTCATTCTTTATGAAACAGTACATTTATATATTTTGAGAATGCTGTCATAAACATTTTTGAAGTAATTAAATTATCTGGATGATTTTTTCCTGATTTTTATATCTGCAAAACCTTGAGCACACATGCACATTTTGTACTCATTAGCAGAAAGGATGGATATGACTTTCCAAACATTAAGGAGGATTTTTGACATATACTCATTTATTTTTTAAGTACATAAATTATATTGACATATTTATTTTGCCTTCTAACAAGCATATGTATCTAGATACATAGGTGAATTACTGCTGATACTGAGTGCAGAGTACATTTTCAGCAGGAAAAAAGACTAATGTCTTCTATAAATACAGAAACCACATCTTCTAGGTGCATATCTGGGGAAACTGCCAAGAAACTTTTCAGATAAGATAGAGATCTGGCATAGTAATATTTTTCCACTCACACATCTGCTCCTAAAAGACAGTTGACAGTACTAGGTGATTATCTTTATGTTTTTCTAATACTTGCAAGCACTGTGCTCTAACACCTCTCCACTATACTTTGGAACTGGCACTAAACTGACTGTTCTAGGTAAGGCATTGAAACTTCATGTAAACATTTAGGCTAGCTTTAAGGCAGGGGATCTAGAATTCAATGGAATTGTCACTGATGTGTGTTATTAGGAACTAAGGTAAATAGTACATTGCATGCAGTTTGGGACCCATTAAAAACATTTATTGGTCAAGCATTTTAAACTGTGTTTAGCAAAATCTGCCTGTAGATTATAAACTGAAATCTACACCTTTCTTCTTGTTAAGATATATTTGATATAATCTGATGTTCATTAAATGATGTTGGTTTTATGTCAGGAAATTCTAGTGTATCCTAAGAATGTGCAAGTGTGAGGGAGGAAATGAATTTGGAGATTTGCCCCTCCAGTAAAATGATACACTTGATTTCTTTAGTTGCTTTCATTAGTTACATATTTTGACAGCTGTGCATATTAAAGAAATGTAAGTGTGCAGGGTCCTTACAAAAGCCAGCTTCAGTTTTCTGAAGGGAATGTAACTCTGTGCTCTGCAGGAAATGTGCAATATTTTGGCAGTGGAACTAAACTGGCTGTATTAGGTAAGGACATAGCATAAAATGCATTCTTATATTATAATATCTAAAATAGTTATTATTTATTGTAATCTATGTGTTTTAGAAAACCTGCAGATCATTTTCAAATATGAAGACCTGTTTGTCAGATTTAAATGAGAAACATGATTCCCTTTAGTTTTACGGAAAATGTATGTTGTAGTATATCAAAATGTATCAAGGGTATTTTGAAATTCTTTTGGTTTTCACTAGTATTAGAACACCCTGCATGCATTAATTCCAAGTATTCTGAGGTAATATAACACCAAGTATTTCTCTGGATTCAGAAACAAGGACCGTGGGCATAGTTCTCAACCTAACCTTCAATAAAGGAAAAGGAAAAATAAAATAAAGGAAGTCGTGGGATTTTGGAATATTTAAAAGATGAAGTTAATTGTTGATTGACTTAAGAACACATTATGATACCTCATTTTCAAATTATTTTTATTAAATTTATTAATCAGTGAAATAATTGTACGGACCTTGTAATATTTATCACTTCACATGCATATTTTTTGAGCAGTGAGATAATATAGGTCACTATTTAAGAGTTGTAGTCTTTAAGACTTTGCCACAAAATTGCACTTTTTATATTGCAGCAAAGCAACATTGTAAAAGTGAGATCAGGGATTCCAAGAAATTCTGAGGCAGCCGAGAGACAGGGTTTTAGAAAAGGGAAACTTTCTGGCAGAGATGTCAACAGCACCTCTTGTAATGTATGACAAATAAATATGAAACTGCATCAGCCAATTCTATTGTAGTATTTTCTAAACAACATTCATTATAGAATGAAATTCAATGTTGCTACTCTTCTTGAAAGGTTTAGAATAAAATATATAGTGTCTTAAGCAGGATAGGAACTGAAATTGCTATACCTGGAATGGTTTTTGTTATGGTACTTTGGCAGTGTGCTCATATGAAGCACAGCACTTTGGAGAAGGAACTAAACTCACTGTCTTAGGTAAGAAGTAACTGAATCATTTAATGATGAGTTATATATGTTTTGTTGAAGTATGACAGACCTGGCAAGAAGAGATAAGATGCATGTTTTTGTAGTCTTACAGCTATGTGCTTTAGATAGCTCAGTCAAACTAACATATGTTTGTGTAAATTATGTTGGCTCCATTAGACTTATGAGATAAATTTTATGTGAATCTCTGGAGTTTTATTTCACATGCAATGTACTGCCAAGAAAAAAATATAAACTGTTTGAGGAAAGGCTTATATTGGAGAAGAAGATTACTTTATGCTGCTTACTTTAATTCAACCCACATGTAGAAACAACTAATTCTTTATTTAAGTAACGTGCTAAATGACCTGTCTTAATAGTGTTCTAACATTGACATAATGAAACTGGATTAACTTAATAATGACAGTAAAGGAATATTACTGCAAAATGTCTTTAATCCTTAAGGATATCTAATGTGATAACTTATTATAAGTTATTTAGACTAGGCTGCAGGCATACTGTCAGTGGAAGATTAATTCTGAGTACCTGAAACTATATGCATTTCATGATGGGTTTTTGTAATAGTAATTGAACAATGTGCATTGGAGGAGGTTCAGTGCAGCATTTTGGAGATGGAACAAAGCTCACAGTTCTAGGTAAGAAATGAAAGAGCTTTCCTAATTACTGACCTTTTCATAACATTCATGTACCGTATAAGAATAAGCTAACCTAAGAACTATAGGCAAGCTGTAGCAGTTTCCTGAAGGCTAAAACATTACTCTGAACTGTAAAATAACATAATGCATAACACTAGCCAATGAGATATTCAATGTATTCTCTATTTAGCAGACAGGGTCTTTTTATATAAAGAAATGCAAAATGAAAAATAAATTAATTGGAAATACCATATCTAAAAGACATATGTGACTTCTGTTTTCAGATTTTCTTGTCAATATTAGCTAGGTGTTTCACTTTTTACTTCAGAGTTACTGTTAGAGAACCACACAGGTGTACATTTTAACACATAGTTCACCACAGTAATATACAGGTGTGGCACAGATATTTACAATTTTACTCTAAAAATAAACTGTCTGTCAGATTGTATAATAATGGGAAATGCATTTTGTTTGCATATATTAAGATATTGGCATCCCTACTAATACAGTCAAATGTATATAATGCATGAGGTAGTTTCCTTTGTCTGTTGATTAAGAGTATTTTAAAATGCATGTCGTTTTTTAAAAAAAACAAATAAAAAAGGGTAAAAGTAAAATCTCCGCCATACAGTTTACTTTTAGCCAGCAACATTTCATCAAAGCCCAACAGATGACAATAAAAAAGAAAGGTATTGTAGAATGTTGGTGGTAGCGCACTTCTTAACCACACTCCAGGGATCGAAACCATGTCATCACAATAAACAAAACATGCTGCAGGGATAGCTTACTGACCCAGACACTCCCCAGACTCTGGAATAGATTGCTCATACATGTTCAGCAGAGCGCCTCTTTGACCCTTTTCAAAAGGAACCTTGACAATTGGATGGGAGAAAGGAAATTCATCCCAGGGATCACATCAGTCACCCTGCTAGACAGGGGTCCAGGGAAGTAAATATTGTGGGAAGAAATAACCAGGGAATTGTTATGGCTAGGTTTGTATAGGCCCTAGGGCTGATAGCCTAGTACCAACCTATGAACCTATGAACCTATGTTTTGTTGAAACATATTTGGGGAAAAACTTGTCTTAGAGGGTTGAAATAAAATATGATGGAATGAAATTAAGTCATGAGAATGCAGGGGTGTGCACAGTATAGTTCCTGATAATCTGTATCTCGTATCATTGAATGCAGAGGTGCACCTTCTTTTATGGGGTGATCCCCACACTGTGTCCATATTGTAAACAGTACTTTAAGGCAGGGAAGGACTGACTGTTTGCAACAGTAATGTTTTTGGATAAATATTTTATTTTGAATTTGCTAACCTGAGTACAGCACTGATCCCAATGGACCTATTTCAGTCTCAGTCTGGGGATATCTTGGTCTTATTGTATGTTAATAATGAGGATAATGGAGTATTGCTTTAACATTTTATTTATAATCCATAAGTATCTAGGTATAATATACTTGTAAATATAAGCTGGGATACATGTAACAACATAGTATGGAATCTGTCATTTTTTAGAGGAAAAGTTGACTGTTTAGCAAGTTAAACAATAACTGGATTTGTTTAGTGCTGTGTTTTGCTGTGCCAAAAAATATGCCATTGTGCTCTGGCTGAAGACAGCCTTCTGCATTTATATCTAACTCACTGTAATAGATAAATTACATGACATCACCAACAAACAAGAATACATTGAACTATAACTTTGTATATTGTTTGAAATATAAATATAAGGAATAAATAGATGCATTATACTACTGAGGCATGATGACAAGATTTAGGGGCGCCCAAGTATGTATAGTGTTTGTTTGCCATTAAGTTAAACATTTTGTACAGATCAAAATGACAATATCTGAAAACGAAAATTATATTTTTGTCCATAGATTAAGTAGGATGCAATCCCATAAGTAACTGGCACTGTATGACAAGGAAGAAATGTTACCTGACAAGCAAGTATATTTGGTGCCCACTATAATATTTCCAATTAAGAGGTGCATTATGAATAATGCTATAACCATAATTTAGTGTTTCCCTGTAAACAGTGTGAAACTCAATACTGTATGTCACAACATGTTAAAAAATAAACTACAGTTAAAATAATAATAATAAATAAAAGAAAGAAAATGCTGAAACTCATTGCTATAGTTTTTAAGCATTTTTGATGGATGGATTTGATTCCCTGCACCCCTAAATGGGACTTGTGGCCCCATAGTCCTGTTGTATATAGCAACTCAGAGATCACTGTACCTGGGTAATGGGGAGTACTTAAAAAATATTATTCCAAAGTCAAATTCTGAGTTCTGCTGTTCCAAAGGTCACTGTTATGATCAATGAAATTTCAGCAGTCACCCCATTCTGCTAGTAAAGCTGGGAAGGATTTTGAATTCATGTATTCATTCAGTGTTATAGTCATAATGCTAATGTTTTACATCTTGAAACTGAAACATGATAAATGAGAAAAAAATATTTATATGAATTTCATAAATATTACACTATTACTTTCAGTGTTCTGAGGATACTTGATTATCTTTTACTTTATGTCAAGGGTTTCTAAAGTAAGTATTTCTCAATGGTCATTGGTTAAAGCATATCATGTGACTCTGCACTGATCCGTAAGATACACAGTCATTTTAGATAATTTTGTTCCTTAACCACATCAAAATAATAATAATAATAATAATAATAATAATAATAATAATAATAATAATAATAAATATAACAATATTATTATCATCATCATAATCATATAACTATACATTATATTCCATCAATGTTCTTAAGGCCAAAACACATCTGATCCTAAATGTGGCTTCAACCCTTATTATAAGTGAAATTATAAATTAAACAAAAATCGTAACATTTTGTATATGTGGTTATATTCCTATTCTTATAAGCAACACTTAATAGGATAATTAAAATTACGATTAAATCTTTCTGTTTTTGTTTAGATTATGCTTTTTTTTATTTTTTTACTATAACTGCTCTTGGCTGAAAAGTGAAAATAAAGACAGTGCTCTTAGATTTGATTGTAACTATTTCTTTGCTTACAGTAAATCAGCATCATTACATCTTTGCATTCTCATGCAGAAACAATATCCCTCCTTTCCTGACAGTTAAATAAACTGCATCTCTGGGTTTCAAGAAGCCTTTGCTACTTTGTTGTACAGCATATTAGCAAGTCACCACAATTTTCAAATAAAGTTAGCAAAACTTTGAAACTGTATGTCCATGTTCATCATTCCTTCAGCAAGACAAAAATATGTTTTACTTAGAGAAAAGTTAAGGGAACTCAGTTGATTAGGTACAGACATACCAAAGCCATCTTAATACATTCTAGAGATCTGTTAAGGTTTAGATGGTTTAATCTTCTGTGAGTAAAATGTGCTGGCCTATTATAAAAAAATGAATGGACTTTCAATAAAAAAGTAGTTA
>NC_056741.1:240943594-241003594 GCF_019279795.1 Protopterus annectens | reverse complement strand
TGGTAATCCATTAAACACGGAAGAAGTTATCAGGGACCTGGGGACCCAAGTTGACAGTAACCTCTCTTTTGACACTCACATTGCCAAAGTGGTTAGGAAGACCTTCTACATTGCCCACCTGATCATGAAGGGATTCACATCCAGATCAGGAGAGGTCATTGTACCACTGTACTCTTCTCTTATCAGACCAATGATTGAGTACAATGCCCCATTCAGAATGTACCTTACCCGACACCTGCAGCAGTTGGAAAGACCCCAAAAGTTCCTCACCAAAAGGATAAAGGGGCTCAAACATATGTCATACGATGCCCGACTGAAGAAACTCCAGCTCTATTCAGTCGCATACCATCTGCTCAGAGGTGATCTGTGCCTGACATACAAGGCCATGTCCAACCCGGAATTAATGGACATGCTCCACCTCAAAAAATCCAAATCCACCAGAGCCATGAGAGCAAGAGACTTAAACCTCAACACAGATATAAATAGGATGTGCTGGAGGGACAGATTCATCACCCAGATACTCCCTACACTATGGAACAGAATCCCAGTCCATGTGAGGCAGAGCCCCTCACTGACTCTGTTCAAGAGAAATCTTGACGAGTGGATGGGAGATCGTAGGTTTACCCCAGGAATCATCTCTGTATCACTGCTGGACAGAGGCACAGCAAACTAATGGGTATAGTATTCTCATCCTAAGGGGTGGTGAAAGCCACACACACTCTGGCTAGGCTTATAAATGCCCTAGGGCAGATAGCCTAGTATGAACCTATGAACCTATGAACCTATGAACCTTGAGAAGGAGCATTGCTTAAGTCTGTTCACATCTGAATCCTATTCGCAACCAGCCCCTTACTCTGCATTTACTATTTAAACCGTGTCATCAGTATCACAGACTAAAACTTTTCCTTTCTGTCAGTAAACTGGCACATTCCCTGATTTTGTCATCCATAGACATTGTAGAAGGCAATTTTTCATCATGATGGACTGCATAATATTGAAAAGTCTAGACTAGAATGAATAAAATTTGGAGGTTTAAAGGTATCCTCACCGAAAGCAGTACAAAGAGAAATTTGGCAAGGAAACTGAGAAAATATAAGAGAAAATTACACATTTGAAAATAAAAATCGAACAAGCAATAGAAAAAGAGATATTTATCTGATGGATGGTACAATAATATTTTTGCATCTTTAGTATTTCAAAAGATAATCAAAAAGGAAATATGAAAGTATAGGAATTTTAACCCTGTTTTTGTCTGTTGAAAACTCAAATTTCAAAAACATCACAGATGACATATTATTTTTAAAGGGCATAAAGAGCAAATTTTTGAAGACTGACTGAAAACTGATACATATGTGACACACATGCATACAGTAGTGAAGTAGTATTTGAAATGAAAGTGTTGGTCTTCATGTATATAATGAGTTCAAAGCGCTGAATGAAAGATAGTGACAGTGGGAATAAAAAATAGCTTTGGTCAGTATTTGAAAAAGGAATTGGAGTGACTTAAACCAGTAAGATATGATAGGATAATTGACAATGCTGCATTAACACAAGAATATATTCTGAATTAACTCATAAATAAAACTGAACAAATCAGTGTGCCTGATGGGAATTATCCAAAATGGAGAAAGTGCTACAGCACGTCTGACTATGATTTATCAGATTTTGTGAGGATGTCATAATAGATGGATCCAGAGGAAATCTGACTTGATTCCGAGACATGGCTCTAGGCAGAAGGGAGAATCAGAAGCTTTTGCAGAAAATAGTTTGACCTCAGAAGTTGGAAAGGGGGTAGTATCCCTTATAAAGGAAACAGTTACTGGCTATTTAAAGGCCAGTGGAGCATATCATCCAAGGCAGCATGAACTTACATTATGGAGGTCATGACAGCCATGACTAATATAGTTTCCATTTTACTAGTCATTTTCTAGAAGGCAAGATACAGAGGTTACCAAGTACTGGCATGCAAATAAAACTATTTTATAACATTTTGAATGATTGTTTATGAAATTTTCATGCAAATAACTTCAAAATTATAGTCATGGGCTACTTTTTTGAAACTATCAAAATTTTAGCTTTAGAAATGATAGAGATTCATACAAAGACTAATATGCAAGTTAACGTTTTTTGGAGATGTTGCCAGGATTTTTAACTGGGTTAAAATAGACTAGATGACACATCAGAGTGGGTAATAGTAACAGAATGCACAATGAAGGAAAGTGAAGATCAGTACTTTTTAATATCTAAATAAGTGATGTTGTAGGAGGGCCCAGATGAAAATGTAAGAGTCATTACATGTGACACAAAAATAACTCCAACAGGATTGATGGAGAGGTAGATAGGATGACTTTGCAAACTTACTAGAAATTATAAAGAGATGGCTGCTTAGATTCAATGTAATGCAGATATAATTAAGTACAAGATGATATTTTTGGTGATGAGTACCCAAGAAAATCTACATAATTGGACCTCAAATTCTAATAAGAACAAAAGAGAATAGGCAGTGTGAAAAGACAGGAAAGAACATTGGAGGGTGTCAGTTAGCAAGTATGTATACTGCAGAGTAGCCAGATAGAGATGAACTGAGAGAGAGAGAGAGAGAGAGAGAGCGGGAGAAGAAGTGAGATATCTGTAAAGGTTATTGTCAGTCATGGTGAATGTGGTTAGAAATGAGATTTCATTACCAGGTAATGTTGATAGCCTGTAGCAGAGTTCTGGGAGAAAAGGAGTAAAATTCCTAAGTCATTAGTGAGACAAATATCTCTGACAAGTCTGTTATGATGTGCAGTTTATTTGTAATCAGTGTTGCTATGGGATGCAGGGCCGAGGTTAATTTAAACGATACTAAGCACATGGAGCCCTTCTGCCAGTTATAGAAATATGGTACCAGAATTATTGGTCATTCACAGAGATTCTCAGAAACAGATTCTGTTCAGGAGGTTACCAGTTCTTGGATAATTAGGATTTAACAATTCACACAAACGTTATTAGATTAATTCTGAGGGGGTAGTGTAGAACGTAGGTCAAGAAAAGCCTTGAAGCACAATGTCATCGATGTAACATTTTCCCTTGGTCAAACTATTATGGAAGTTATCTATCTATATATATATATATATATATATATATATATATATATATATATATATATATATATATATATATATAGTGTGTGTGTGTGTGTGTGTGTGTATGTGTGATCAGAAACATTAATTTAAATAATCATATACAAGAAAATACTTGACTGCCTGTGAAATGTATGCTTCTTTCTTTAGAAAGGGAAATTCTACAACCTAAGGTTTCCATATTTGAGCCATCAATAAAAGAAATAAAACAGAAAAAGAAAGCAACTCTTGTCTGTGTGGCATATGACTTCTATCCAGATCATGTCAGCATCACGTGGAAGATGAATGGAGTGGCTGCAGTTGAGGGGAACTTTAAAACCGATGATTATCCAGCTAAAAATGATAACCTCTACAGCATGAGCAGTCGTCTGAGGGTTCATTCATCTGATTATCTTAATCATGAGAAGCGTTTTCAATGCATTGTCAATTTCATGCTGAATGATGCCAATGTAACTACCACAGTCCGAGAGATACCTGGTAAAGAAGGTGAGCAACTTTTGTTATCTTTCATTGTAGTATTACAGTCTGTAATTTAGACATCCTTATACGTTACTTTTCAGTGACTATAATATGGCTGACATAAATGTGAAAGGTTAGTAAAATAGGAATAGCATTGACAGGTATACCTTGCAGCAGAACCTGGTAAAATCTTTATGTAGTACATGCAACCTATACAGGATAACACCTTTCCCTACTATTCAAATGATTTGGGAAAGGATATAAATACATAAATGTAAATATATGCATCATTAAATATATTTACAATATATATCTGCACCACCAGTATCTACTGCTTTCATACTCATCATCATATTCACAAAGGGGTTCTGTGATAAAGGGAAATGAAGCCTTGAAAATAGGTTTAGTGATCCAGGACTAGTTAGCTGGTTAAATGGGGTAGTAAGTGAAGTAGGGCAGATGAGACATCCCTGTTCTCAGCAACAGTCTCCAGTTCATCCTGTAGAATTTCAGGTATTCTCAAGCAAGCAGAAAAAATATAATTCCTATAGTATGTGCTGGGTCTACTTCAGGGTCTCCTTCCACTGTACTGGGTGTGGGACACTTCCAATACAAGGTGTTCAGAGGGCATCTTCACAAGGTGATCAAATCACCTATCCAACAAACTGACCTGATTTCTGTCAATTATATCTATGATCTCATTTTTTGGTCACTACTCAAAGTTCATGACCATAGGTGAGGATGAGGACATAGACTGACCAGTAAACTGATTGCACTGTCTTATGACTCATCTGTCCCTTCATCACCACAGCATAGTATAATGTCTGCAGGGGTCTATATCAGATGAACGAATTTTTAAAATGACGAACGCTCTTCCAATCAAACATGCCGGACATCGAAACACTACTTCTGGGGTCACAGTACAGTGATGATAGGAATATTTGCCCTTTCCTCACTGTAGTGTGACCTCAGAGTTGGAATATATATTTAGCTGAGGGTGTGGGGGGCACAGCCCTCCACAATACCAAGTTCGATGTTTGTGTTCTTTCGATGTTTGAGCGTTCGTCATTTTAAATATTCGTTCATCTGATATAGACCCTGTCTGCAGTACTGCTGCAAAAATCTACTGGTCAGTCTCTCATTCTCTTGTTTGGAGTTGAGACTTATTTCCTGTTCCCTGCCTTTCTTTCTTTTTGTGTCTTTCCCGGTTAGGGGTTGGCACAGCAGAACTCTGGTCCACTAATGATTGGCAGTTGATTTTTATGTGCCGAGTTTCCAGCCCTGACGCACAACCTTCAACGAAGGTACGCCCACTCATGCACGTCTCCACACAGAAGACGCTTTAGCTGAGAATCGAACCGGACTGGGTCTTATTGTGAGGCGACAACGCTACCGCAGCACCACCACCGCGGATTTCCCTGCCTTTCTGTCTATTTTGTCTTTATCTTCTTTTCATATTAGCACCATCATATCCCACACTGACTGACCAGACTTTTTGTTCTCCCATCCTACCTTCTCACACTATAGTGAAGTAAGAGATCATTGATCATAGGCTGTGGTAAGTGGGCTATTTTATTTCCTAACTCACTTCCTGTCAGTGACTATGGGCAGTCTGGTGAATTAAGGCTTATGGTGCAAGAGCTGCATACAATGTGTGCACTGCTGTTCTGATTCATAGGCTGGAGTGTCCATCTTTGGTCATTCCCTTTTGGTATACTGCCTCATTACCATCATTTGCCAGTTATATAGCAATAAAATACCACTTCAACATTCAATGAGATTGGTCATTTAGTGTCACCATCCCCAGCTGTCTCTTCCATCAGCTAGTCAATCCTGGGATGCCAGAGATGAAGTCAAGGCTCTGCTTCTGTATGACACAGAACATTATTCCCTCTTTCATCCAAAACGTAAACCATACAACTTTGAAAGCAATTATTACTGGGCCATCTAAATGACAAAAACTATCTTTTATTGTATACAAATATCTGAACACAGAGAATGATTTATTATAATAATGTTGGTTACTGTAACATATAATCTTACAGAAGATGTTTTATTTCTCAGTATCATAATCTCAGTACCTGCTATAGCTTTACAGGTTTTTATGTAGCGCTTCATGTACTTAGCATTATGTTATAGGAGTGGATGCCTCCAAATCTGAAGTGATGTTTTGTTTGTTCTAAAACCCTCTTTATTAGTATTTGATGTAGCTACTGTGCTTAGTGACATAAACACTTACTTGTGTCATTTATTTGTGTATTATAGATAGTTTTTAGAAACTTTCTTCCTGACCTAACTCTGCTCATGTGCTTTGTCTACTTGAACATACCAGGTAAATTAAATCAGAAATCAGGACAGGTACAAACAGATAGACAGAGTGACAGGCTTCTTGATGGATGACATTATTTTTTTACATGATTCTTGATTTCCACTTGACTTATACCCATGTGAGAGACAAGAGTCAGGGAAGTGAAGAATGACACTGTTATACAGTGATTTGGGGATTTTCTTCAGCTTCACCTTTGTCATATCCCACTGTTCATTCTAAAGGATGGACGTGCAATAACCTTGAACCTGTACATATCATAAAACACCTAAAGTCCCTCTACACTGAGCTTCTCACTGCATTTCCTTCATTTTCTACTGGGGGTGTTATTACAGGATGGGGAGCACGTATCTTCATTCCCCGAGGAAGAGGAGCTAACTAAAACTGTTAATTTCCTCCATCACCCTGGCCAACTCTGCTATCTGAGCCTGTCAGCCAACAATTCACATGGACATGTTGACTATGGACAACAGTGGACTTCACATAAGTGCAGGTTCAGAACATGTCAGCAAGTGACATGGTTACATGACAGTAACCACATTTGCATTTATTCCACCAACTTGGTCCAGTATTATTTTACAGCTGGGTATACTGTATATAGACTGACAGACATATAGATAAATAGATGAATGGAGGAAATGGGTAGGAAGACAAAATTAACTCAAAAAGACAAATGCTGCATTTCCTGATAAATTCAATGCACATTAACTGATGCCCTGTAACTACCTGTACCCCTCATCCGGTCTCGTGAGGCCTTCAAATTGCACTTTCAGAAGTCCACCCTGTCCATTCTTATTTATAGGTACGAACCCCAACCCTACACCTTACCTTAGAAAAAAAAGCTTTCTATATCACTATCACTGTTTAAAGTACATCTGAAATTGTTGTAGGGTTTTAATTATTTGGTCACAAAAAGGAAAGGAAGGATGTTTTATTTTTGTGATCTTTCTTGCGTTCACTGTTTTTGGTTTTTGCTGACTTTGTTTTTAGTATGCTGGCATTGATCAACTGAGATTCATTTCTTGTACATGTTAGTGTTTTGTCATGAACTCATATGTATATGTATATGTATGTGTGTATGTATGCATATATGTACAGTATATGTATATGTATACGTATATGTGTATGTATGCATATATGTACAGTATATGTATATGTATACGTATATGTGTACGTATGCATATATGTATATGTATATGTACACGTATATTATATGTACAGTATATATATATGTATACATATATGTATATATATATGTATATGCGCATGTATGCATAGAAATACAGTATATGTATAGGTATACATATATGTATACGTATACATATATGTGTATGCATGCATATATGTATATGTATGCGTATATGTATTTATGGAAGTACTAGAAATGATCTAAACACAATAAGATTGACAGTAAAACTATAGACAGAAAAATATCTAAACTCAAAAACATCTAAACACAAAATACTGACAAATTCTAGCCATATCCAAATGTAATGCACACCCATTTCAGAGGGTTACACTTCCCCCCATACGCCCTGCTAATTATATACATCAACTCCAAGGTCACTCAGCAGTGAGGAAAGTGTATAAGCCATTCCCTACTATAACTTTGTTTTATAGATATTTTGTGTCTGGATATTACAGTGTTTAGATATTTTCTGTCAATATTTTTACTGTTAGTCTTACGCTGTTTAGATCACTTCTAGTATTCTTCTATATAGATGTGTGTATATATATATATATATATATATATACATATATATATATATATATATATATATATATATATACAAATAATCCAATTGGGCAAATTTCATTTTCATTATTTTGTGTTTGATATTCTGTGTTTCAACATTTTGTACTTTTAAACAAATGCCACGAAACCCTATATATATATATATATATATATATATATATATATATATATATATATGTATGTATACATATTTTAGAAGCTCGAAGTTTCAAAACTTTACACTGCATATGGCAAGAGTTTTGAAACTTCAAAATTGTAATAAAAAATAAAAAAAAAATTTTTTTGAACGTTTTTACAGGAGACAAGCCTCCCTGCACCACCCCACACCCCCTGCTAAATAAATATACCAACTCCAAAATTGCACTACAGTGAGGAAAGTGGTAAATTTCCCATTCCATACTGTATGGTGATTTGCATTCAAAACGTTTGAATTTCAAAACTTCAAGTCTTATGGTCCCGACCATTTGTAGTTCGAAGTTTTAAAGCTTTGAGCTTGTGCTATATGTGCATGTGTGTGTATGTGCATGGGAGTCCTGCATTTGGTCTAAAATGTTGTTGGCCAACATCTCTACAACTGACCACATTTGGTTGATTAAACTGGTGATCAACATGTGTAGGAGACTGACAACCCCTGGTAGGGGAATATTCCTTTTCCTTGGGAGTGGGTGATCTTGGAGTTACTATATATAATTAGCAGAGTGTGTGGGGGGTGCAGTGGGCCTTGCTGTCCTGCAGAAAGATGTGTTTATTTTTTGTTAGGAAAATTAAATTCTCCGAAGTTCTTTCTTGGAGAATGGGTGGCAGTGTGTTGACATTCGGTTTCTTATCCTCTTATGATTGATGTTTCCAAGGTTGAGGTATATACACACATATATATAGAGGGATCTAGGACTGCTGAACGAAAGTTCAACAATAGGAATCCACTATCACCGAACACACTTTAACAAAAGCTCTTTCACCGAAAAAGCACTTTCGCTAAAGTGTGTTAAAAAAAAAAAAATTAAATCCACAACAGGCATACTTACGCGAAAATGCTGCTTCGTTGAAAAGTATTTTCACGTAAGTATGCTTGCCCATTCGCGATTTGGTGAAAAGCCCATTCGTGCAAGAGTCCTAGACCCATATATATATATATATATATATATATATATATAGGAACACTTTATAATACTGAAATTCTGAAATATCAAATTTCAGAATCCCAAGATTATAAACCCGAAAGCTCAAATTTCTGAAACCCCAGAAGCACAAATTTCAAAATCCTGAAGTCCAGAGATGTTGAAATAGGGCTTCTGGTGTTGCAGTTTGTGAATGGATAGCTGGAAGTTCAGGTAAGTATTTATGTATAAGGATTTTGGTTAGGGGCTTTAGTGTGTGTCAGTGTGTTTTGTTACTGTGATGTGTGCGTGCGAGGGTAATGTAGCTTGTGTGGTGGTGTTTTTGTGTGTTTGCCTGTGTAGTGCAACCTTGGAGTTAGTACATTTAAATGGGGGGGTGGGGGGCGCAGCTCCACAGATGGGGGGTGCAGGGTGGCTTGGCCTGCATGCATGTAGTGTAGGTTTGTGTGTTTGTGTGTGGGGGGAAGGTGTGTGTATGTGTATGTGTGTGGTGTATGGTTAGTGTAGGATTCGCAATTTTGAAATTCGTGCTTCTGGGGTTTCGGGATTTTAAGGTTTACATACATACACACACACACACACACATACACACACACACACACACACACACACACACACACACACACACACACACACACACACACACACACACACACACACACACACACACACATACACACACACACACACACATTCTATTACATCCCCGAAACTTTCAGTCAACCATCATGTGGTCGAAAGGCAGTTTTCAAGTGGTCAAAATGCCGAACCAGAAAACATCGACTATACTACAGTGAATGATTATTGCGGTTCAATTTTCTGAATTTGGCATTGTGTACGGAGATCGTGGTTCAGTGAAGAACAGGAAATTAACCTATTTCCTCACTGTAGTGTGATCCTGGATTCGGTATATATAATTTGCATGGGGCGTGGGGGATGCAGGGGAGCTTTCCCCCTGCAAAATAGTAAAATACACATACTGTCGACTGTGGAAAGTCATGGTACAGTAAGCTGCATAGCATGGGTAACTGATGTCACCTCCTGCTAAGTCGAAAACATTGAAGTCTGGGAATCGATGCATTCCATTTTGAATTTGCTGCCTATTCAATGGCATGGATTCATCTTTCCAGGTTGACTCCCCACCAGTCTTAACTCTACTCAGTTTGTTTTTTTAGTTTAATTGCATTTTCTAGATTTGTATGTTTCTTTGCTGCTTTGTATACTTAATGCCTACATTTTTTAGTTTTTTTAGTTTAATTGCATGTTATAGGTCTGTATGTAACTTTGCTTCTTTGGTTACCCATGCCTTACCATTTGTATCTCAATGATTTATATCCCTTATGCTTTCAAGTGTTAGTGAGTGCACATTTAGAGTCACTGCACTGTTTTCTCGTTGGTCAAACTTTCCACCTCCATTATAATTTACGTATATTTTCTTTAGAATCTTTGCAGCCCTTACAGGCTTCTATTTTTATTTGGAGCAGAAAAGAACCCAGAAAAATTTATTATTTTCTTGTCAGAAACACTTAGAATTTAGAAACCTACATAAACAAGTTTTTTTGATTCACATTACTTTTATGACATTTTATGTCAGACATCATGCTTGTATACATCGTTTGTCTTATTTTCATTTCCTCAGTTTTTAAACAAATTGTGTAGGTTTTTATCTTTGCTTAATCCCTGACTTTCCTATATTCAGTTTTAAGCTGTTTCAGAAAGTTATTCATCATTTTATATCTGTCTCTATTAGACTACTTATCACATGCAGTTTTACTGGCCTTGATTCTGTGCACAAATATCACTTTAATAGGAACAATGGATCATCAGTTAGATTTGCTTCCTCATATCAGCCAAATTTTCAGGTTTTGTTTTCAGGTCTAAATCTCAAAATGCACTCGCTTGAAGCACTCCATAAAATGGAGAACATCAACATCTGTGCAGTGACCGAGACCTGGTACAAGGCTCCGGAGAGCACCCCAGCACTACCAGGCTATAATTCATAACACACCTTTTGACCCCTAAACCTGGACTGAAGTACTAAAGTTGGTGGTGTCTCCATATTCATAAAGGATATGCACACCTCCAGACTAGTAGCCCAACATAACACATCATAAATAGTTCAGGTACAACTAACACTGGGTAAAACTGCAATCCAGATTGTAGCCTGCTATAAATCCCCCACCATGTCCCGAGATTCCCACTTCACAGTCTTAAACACACTGGAAAATATTAGGGTACAACCCAATACCCTTATACTGGGAGACTTTAACTACCCCTCCATTAACTGGGAAAATTACTCATGTACCAACACACTTGCTCAATGTTTTCTGGAATTCATTAATTCCAACACCCTGGACCAACTCATTCTTACCCCCACCAGGGGTAGAAACATCCTTGACCTGGTCATTACTAACATGGGCAACCGCTGCTCTACACCAGTAATCAACTCCTCCCTGGTCAGATCTGACCACAAGCTAATCACCATGGATATCGACATCCCACCCTCAGCCCCCCCCCCCAAAGGAAACCACCATAAAAAACTTCTCCAAAGCCAATTTTGGGCTTCTAAAAACAGAGGTGGCTAACTTCACGACACCTGTGCAAATGGAAAATAGGTGCATGACTGCTGGATCATACACCAATGTACTGTATGAGCACATACGCAATTGCATGGAATGGGCCATACCAAACAAAACCAGGATGTTCTCCGACAAAAAAAGGAAGCCAATCTGGTGGTCGCCCACCATAAACAAACTCTACAATAGATGGAAAAAACTGTTGCAGAAAAGGGTGAATTCCCAAGACAGGAAAAACTCACTTGTTAGCCTCAGCAAAAAAATTAGATCCATCATCAAATCCTCTAAAGCTAGCTATGAAAACAAAATTGCTGCAGATTCTAAAGACAACCACAAGGCATTCTATAGTTATGTCAAGAATCTACATGGCAATACTCAGATCTGCTCTGAGTTACAGCACAATGGTAATCCATATACAGAACCAACTGATATTGCCAACATATTGGCCAACAGTTTCAATGTGAACCTTACACCCCTTTAACCCCCTAAAGAGCCTATCACAATACCTGAGGAATGCCAAGTCCCTATTATCACAGCTACATAGGTAAAACCGCACTGTCCAAAGCCAAGAATACAGCTTCCTTGGGACCTGATAATATCCCTGGCTGTGTTCTACATGAATTACAAAGTGAAATGGCACCACACCTGTGTACCCTGTTCAATCACAGCCTCATTTCAGGCTTTGTTCCTACCAAATGGTGCACTGCTACAGTCATCCCACTCCACAAAGGGGGAGTGACTACAGACCCTGGAAACTACCGTCCCATTAGTCTGACAAGTCTGATATGTAAAGCTATGGAGCGCATCATCATGGACCTTATAAATAAGGACATAGGGAATCTCCAAACTCTGGACCCCATGCAGCTTAGGTATGTGAAAGGTAGATCATGCCTGCTCAACCTGATAGACTTCAAGTCAGTCACCAGAGCTGTGGATGAGTGCAAGGTAGTTCTCACAGCTTACCTAGATCTTGCCAAGGTCTTCAACACCATCCCTCAGTCAGGAATCATAGATAGACTCACTAAACTAGGCATAAACCCCTATGTTATAAGATGGGTTGCCAACTGGCTCACTGATAGAACCCACACTGTGAAAGTAGCGGACTCCAAATCTGACTACCGACCAGTTACAAGTGATGTCCCACTGGGATGGGTCCTAGGTCCTCTCCTGTTTGGCATCTACTTCTCTGAAGTTTAAGTCAACACAAAGGGACTCTGGCTGACCAAGTTAAAAGATGATTGCAAACTGTGAGCTATTACTGATTCTCCAGCTGATGTAGACATTCTACAAAAAGACCTCACTGACACCAGTGACTGGTGCCAGAACCATGGCTTTAAGCTCAATGCCAAAAAGTGCATTGTCATTCCCTTTGGGAAAAATTCTGTGCCCATGAACTACCACATAGGTGGTAGTCCACTAAACACTGAAGGTGTGTTAAAAGACCTGAGGACACAGGTTGACAGCAACCTCTCCTTTGATAACCACATTGCCACTGTAGTAAGAAAGTCCTTCTATGTGGCACATGTCATTACAAAAGGTTTCTCATCTAGGAAGAAAGAGGTCATAATCCCTCTCTACTCGTCTTCCTTAGACCTATTATAGAATACAGTGCCCCATTTGGTATGTACCTCACTAGACACCTACAACAACTGGAAAGGCCGCAAAATACCTCACTACGAGGATCTTAGGCCTTAGACACATGCCCTATATGGACAGACTCAAAAAAACTCCAGCTATACTCTGTCTCTTATTGCCTACTTAGAGGTGATCTCTGCTTGACCTACAAAGCCATGTCTGACCCAGAGCTGCTAGATATGCTACACCTAAAGAAATCACAATCCCTCCATGCCAAACACTCTAGGACCCTAAACCTCATTACCACAATAAGCAGAACATGCTGGAGGGACAGGTTCCTAACCCAGAGACTTCCCATACTCTGGAACAAACTTCCCATTTACGTCAAGCAGAGCACTTCACTGGCCCTCTTTAAGAGAAATCTGGATGAGTGGATGGGCAATAGGAAGTTCACCCTGGGGATTACTTCAGTGGCCTTGCTTGACAGGGGCACTGGGAAGTAACTTTGGGTGTCATGATGCCAGGGAATCTTCTTGGGCTAGGCATATATAGGCTCCAGGGCTGTTAGCCTAGTACACACCTATGAACCTATAGGTACAATGCATGGAGTCTGTAAGCTCTTCTCGTGTCTGGTAGGTTTACATCAGGTTGTCCTGCACATCCCAAAGATGTGATGACATGCAGACTGGTCATGCCAAGCTGACTATAGGTGTGTGTGTGTGTGTGTGTGTGTGTGTGTGTGTGTGTGTGTGTGTGTGTGTGTGTGTGTGTGTGTGTGTGTGTGCGCGCGCACTTGCACATTAGTGTATGCTTACAATCGACTGGCATCATACTCGGTGCCTGGTTTCTGCCTTGAAACATTGTTTGCTGGAATAACTCCACCATTCTATAACCCTGAAATGAATAATGTGGATAGAGAAAATGGATGGATGGATGGATGGATGGATGGATGGATGGATGGATGGATGGATGGATGGGCAGACAGACAGATGGACATACAGACTGATGACAGCTCTGCCTTATGGGATATGCTTAGATAAACTAGAACATCCTCCAGGACCTATCACTATTGATTTCTTATTTTTGATTTCTTCCATTCTGATAACTGCCTCTCTGTTCTTACTCTGTATTTCCTTTTAATAACAAGACTAACTTCACCACAATTTCACCTTTAACCATAAATTGGTTCACATATCTAATAGAAAGATATGATTATCAATAGAAAAATTATATATAATCACCATGTTGGCTTTAGTATAATTTTCTGATTATATAAAAGATTACACAAAATGAAACGAGCAGGTTCAAATGTAATGGCAAAATGCTTGTGCTGAGAACATACCTCTCATTTTAAAACAGACATATTTTCAAAACTTGAAATTATTATTAAATAAAACAAATGCAATCTTCCATAAAGAATAACTATCCTCTGTAGTGTTTTTGATTTAGGACATTAAGATAAATCTGCACTGTTGTACTTAAACCATTGCTGACTACTGTCTTATTCCATCTTTGTGATTTTGGATCAGATTTAAGAATCATAGCATCAGGACCGGCCTTTGGTCAACTGGTGCCCTAGGCAAAAGGTCCCCACAGCACTCCCCCAACACCACCCTGTGTCGCCATCCTGGTCTACCTACACCATTCAGATTACTGGAAAAGTGCCCCTGCTAGTGCGGCGCCTAGGTGACCGCCTAGTTGGCCTATGCCTAAGGCCGGCTATGCATACCATTATCATTTTAACTTCTTTTATGCCTGAAATACACATCCGTTTAAAACCAGGCAGATCTCATTTATATATATAACCTTGCTAACAAAATCTGGAACAGTATGAAATTGTCTGTGGCTTATGATTTAACACAACTAAATTATATTTTGCTCATATGCTTCAGTCTTAGTATGCTTAAAAGTCAGAAGGTGTTAGCAAGAGAGAGACTGGAAAACCTAATTTTATCATGATGTGATTATATGCACACAGTTGTAGTACTCTGTAAACATAAACAACATTATTTATGACAAACATGTGAATGAGTAGTCATAGACCTGCATAATGATACCTGTTTAGACTTCTGAAGGGAGTTCAGCACGAGGCATTGGTCTTACCAGTAAATGAGGGAATACAATTCTGCAGTGTTTTGTGAACTTGTATAAGGTTCTAATTTAACAGGCTATGACATAATCCTTTGTTCTGTAAGCTTGTACACTAGATGACTACAGGTGATGAAAAAGTGACAGATATGTACCACAGAACAGTACACATACTGTTACTATGAATGTCAGTTATAGCAGCCCTATAATACATACTGTTAGTATATATGTCTGCTACAGCAGCAATATAACACATACTGCCACTATGTAGGTCAGTTATAGCAGCCCTATAACACATACTGTTACTATGTATATCACTTATAGCAGCCCTATAACACATACTGTTACTATGTATGTCAGCTATAGCAGCTCTATAACACATACTGTTACTATGTACATCAGTTATAGCAGCCCTAACATACATACTGTTAATATGTACATCACTTATAGCAGCCCTGTAACACATACTGTTACTATGTATGTCATTTATAGCAGCACTATAACACATACTGTTACTATGCATGTTAGTTATAGCAGCCCTATAACACATAGTGTTACTATGTATGTCAGTTATAGCAGCCCTATAACACATACTGTTACTATGTATGTCAGTTATAGCAGCACTATAACACATACTGTTACTATGTATGTCAGTTATAGCAGCACTATAACACATACTGTTACTATGTATATCAGTTATAGCAGCCCTATAACATAGTGTTACTATGTATGTCAGTTATAGCAGCCCTATACCACACACTGTTACTATGCATGTCAATTATAGCAGCCCTATAACACATACTGTTACTATGCATGTCAATTACAGCAGCCCTGTAACACATACTATTACTATGTATGTCAGTTATAGCAGCCCTATAACACATACTGTTACTATGAATGTCAGTTATAGCAGCCCTATAACACATACTGTTAGTATATATGTCAGCTATAGTAGCACTATAACACATACTGCCACTATGTAGGTCAGTTATAACAGCCCTATAACACATACTGTTACTATGTACATCACTTATAGCAGCCCTATAACACATACTATTACTATGTATGTCAGCTATAGCAGCTCTATAACACATACTGTTACTATGTACATCAGTTATAGCAGCCCTATAATACATACTGTTACTATGTACATCACTTATAGCAGCCCTGTAACACATACTGTTACTATGTATGTCAGTTATAGCAGCACTATAACACATATTGTTACTATGTATGTTGGTTATAGCAGCCCTATAACACATAGTGTTACTATGTATGTTAGTTATAGCAGCCCTATAACACATACTGTTACTATGTAGGTCATTTATAGCAGCCCTATAACACATACTGTTACTATGTATGTCAATTATAGCAGTCCTATAGGTTGTATGCCCCCCTCAAAAGGTAGTATAATGCCACGAGGATATCAAAAGGTAGTATAATGCCACGAGGATATTAACTAAAACTATTTTAAAATTCCTGATAACCAAGAATACACCTTAACAAGTTCACCAGGAAAAGGTTTTCTTAGGTTGAGCACTTTCATTCTAACATGTAATCTGAACTTTTTGAAAAAGCATTTAGAAAAATAACACGTTATATTGTTTATTTATTCAGCATATCCAATAGCTGAAATTTGTAACACTACTGCATGCATCTGCCTTTGTTTAACTTTCTCATTTTCTCAAAATCATGCATTTTAACCATGTTGTATGAAAGTATATTTCACAGTGTGTTTCAAGAACTATTGTTGCCTTTTTTACTAAAATATTTTGTTTCCTTCCACAGCATGTGGAGTCACTCCAGGTAAGTTTAAATTTAATGGGTATTTATGTTTCTGCAACAAAAGGATAAATAAATTATAAAAAACGTTATGCATGTGTGCATGTGTTTGTGTGATTGTGTGTGTATATGTGTATCTGTGTTTGTACATTTAAGAAACCATGGCTGGGATTCAGAGAACAGTAGCACATTTCACACTGAGAAGTAGCACAGGTAGAGGGTATGTGCAGGGCAGAAGCTTCAGAGACGTTGATGGCTCAGCCATGCAAGGGGTAAAATAGTGTGGTACGCAGTGCATGCAAATGCCTGCATAATGGTATGAAGATGTGGAGCTCCATCCAAATGACATAGTCAATAGAGGACATAGTCACAGAGGACAATGACAATTTATTAGTGGGCAAATGTATCTCAAACTTCACCATCCCTCCCTTCCTCCCCTCTACTACTCTCAGATCACATACCAAAATCTACACCTCAGCCAATCTCACAAGAACGTGTTCTCAAGGTGCTATCTAAGGCTAAGAATACTACCTTTTGGGCCAGATAACATATTAGACTGCCTACCTGTCAGCCTGACATATGACTTATGTGATCCCTGATAGAAGCTATTCAATATCAGCCTAAAAAACAGCTTTGTTATCAGATGAATGGAGGACAGTAACAGTCATTCCCTTGCACACAGGTGGGGCTTTAGCAGACCTGGGTAATTATAGACCCATAAATCTGACCAGTCACATCTGTAAGGCTACGACAAGGATCATTATGGTATTAATAAATAAAGATATAGGCAACCTACAAACTCTTGACCCAATCCAGGTCTTGTCTACTTAACATGATTAACTTATTTGAAAAAGTTACCAAAGCAATGGACAATGGCAAAACAGTGCATACTGCATATCTAGACCTTGCAAAAGCATTCAACACCATTATGCACTTGGGTATCATAGATAAACTTCCATGTAACTCATCTGATAGCAAATTGGCTCACAAATAAAAAGATATAGGCAACCTACAAACTCTTGACCCAATCCAGGTCTTGTCTACTTAACATGATTAACTTATTTGAAAAAGTTACCAAAGCAATGGACAATGGCAAAACAGTGCATACTGCATATCTAGACCTTGCAAAAGCATTCAGCACCATTATGCACTTGGGTATCATAGATAAACTTCCATGTAACCCATATGATAGCAAATTGGCTCACAAATAGAACCTAGGCAGTTAGGGTGAGCACCTCTACCGCCTACAAAATAATTGTCACTAGCGGTGTACCCCAGGGTTCAGACCTTTAGCTGCTACTCTGCAACATTTACTGGTTGACTAAGTTTGCAGATGACTACAGACTTCATGCCATCATAAACTCTACAGAGGACACCAAGACTGTGTCCCAAACAAATAGCTGGTGTCAAAGCCAATACTAAGAAGTGCATAAGCATATCCTTTGGCAAGTATGACTCCTTCTGTAGCTATCAGATTCACATTACACCCCTGAAAATTCATCCCATAGTTAGGGATCTGGGAACCTATGTCTATTATGAACTTTCCTTTGATCCTCATATATCCACCATTGTAAGGGAGCGCTTTTTCACCTCACAGCTTTTACCTAAGCATATTGAGTCTACATCCAGAAATGGTTCCACTGTACTCAGTACTTATTAAGCTGATCACTGAGTCTAATGCTACTGTTGGCATGTACCTGTCAAAACACCTGTCATTACTAGAGCAACCACAGTGCTTTCTCAAGGGCCTAAATCACAAAAACTATGCAGACCATCTCAAAGCCTTGCTACTCTTCTCACTATCATACAGGCTACTGAGGGGCAACCTCTATCTTATGTACAGGGCTTCAACAGATTCTGTTCTGTCACACCTATTATACATTCACAAGTCCAATGGTATCATAAACATCTATTCAAGGGATCGCAATCTTTTATACAGAATAAATAAAATGCATTGGAGGGATAGGTTGGTATCATACACAATACCACTTTTGTGGATCCATGTTCCACGCTACATAAAACAAAGTACTTCCCTTAGTCTGTTAAACATAATTTGGATGATGGATGGGTAACTGCAAATTCACCCTTGGTTTAACACACATGCCCTAAAATATCCTTGATCAACCTATCACTGGGTTATTCATATACAAAATATAAGGGTTAAAAACTACCATGGGAATGTAAAGCTAGGTTCCTAAAGATCCTTACTAGGCAATAGCCTATCAAGTACTTATGAACCTATGAATCTATGAGGAATATGAACTATGCAAATGCTGGCATCAAACATGGCTGAGTGATTTATCTGCACATAATAAAGGTGCAGTGTACAGTGGTATCAATCTATTCTTAACACTGGAAATTTATGGCATAAAGCCAAGTGGAGATGTTACAGCAGAACAGCATGTGTTAGTGACTATTTTCAAAACCAGTGACCATGACATTGCAAGCTGCAGCCTTCCATGTTACAGCAGAACACAACTAGGCCATGCCATTCTGCTGTGTTTCAACTCACACATAACATATGACATATTCACACCCTATACAACTCCCTGCTCCTCATACAGCTCACCCATGGCATCTTTGCCCAGGAACCACATGCCATGTATTTGGAGGGCCTACAATAACACCTCTGTTTCCTGAGCCATAGTTGTTTTCATGAGGGCTCTTGTCAAGTTCAACACACTTGTGGACTGCACATGCCAGCTAGTTGATGTGTATAGCATGCTGTGGAAATAATATACATGTGTTCAGTATCCCCTTCCCAACCATTATGAAGTTGGTTAGCAGACCCCTGTTGTTCTCTGCAGAGACTCCCATGTACACACTGCAGCAGTGGGCATGGTATCCCTAGACCCTGTCTTACATCTGCCTATTGCCCCATGTAGTGCTATGCACACCCTGTTTCCACCCCCTTACTATTCCTCACCCTATGCATAAGGATCATCATGTCCTTTGTGACATGTTCTTTCCTAGGTGTCAGTGTTCCTTGTGTACCCCCACCATAGCTGGACATGATAGAGCCATGCCAGTGTGATGTGTTCCCATTCACACATACCCCAAGTTATCTGTCTCCCTGTTATTGTCACCCACTGCAGTTGTTGAGGTGGGGTTTCTTCTTTCATTATTTGTATCACCAAGTACTCAGAATTACTATATAAAGTTTTGCATTCTACAGTTTTTTGTGTGTAAGCATGCTTGTGCAAAATAACAGTTTATATTTCACTAATAAGGGCCTCCCAATATGCTAATTATGCTAGTGGGATCATTAGGAGCCAATGTCTGTGAATTGCTTCTAGAATCTAATGTGCTTTCCACAGTGACTGACACTTACAGTGGTCAGTATGGGACCACTAAGCTCATGCTAACAGCCTGTGTAGACCCATGGCTGTACAGTACAGCACTACATACATTTGGTACAACAAAGGTATGAAGCTCATGATGTGATGTTTGAATGTGCATTTGTGCACATAGGGTTTGCTCACCGAGTGATGTAGAGTGAGTGGACATTGTATCCTCAGGCACTGTGAATTGTAGAGCTCAAGAAGTGGGTGCAGGGAGAAGATATTCTTGTTCTTTCTTCACAGGGACTTTTATGATGTCCAGAGACTTTATGGAGTGCCCACTATGGCAGTATGATAACCCTATAGGGACTTTGTGGATTTCCCACTGTGGCAGTAAGGTGGCTCTGTGGGGAAGTTGTGAATTCTGCTGTATGATGACCCTCTAGGGACTTTGTGGAGTACCTGCTGGAGTAGTATGATGACCCTTTGTGCAAATCAGATGCCTGGCATGGGTTTGCCAGTATGGTGAGTGATGGCACTATCAACCCTTCTAGTAAAGGCAGTCCTGACTCCCTCCCACCTTTCCAGCCAACTCTAAAGTTGTAGCAGATCCTGAGCGGAGAATTACACAATCTAGAGAAATATAATCTCAGTGAATGCTGCTCAGTACATTTCATTTCAACAGCCTGTGTTTAGTGAATATATCTGCTGTTCAATGGCTTGTAAAGTTACACAAATACATCTGTAAAATACCAAAACTAGCTGACTGTGTGCATTCTTTGCTGCTTATACATTAGAATCAGTTTCATTATAATACTTAGCATGGATGCAGGGCACAAATTAATTAAACTGCAAACCCCAGGAATTTCTATAATGTACTCCAGCTTTTACGCCATCTTCAACAGTATAGTCTCCTCCCTATAAGTATAGACACACAAAAGGCATGTTTGCAGACAGCATACCTTTTCAATAATGCAAATCCAGGTATTCTGAAAAAAGTCATTTAACAAAATATACAACCATAAACAATGGTAATACGTAGTGTCATGCAATGAATACGTCTTCACCTCTACTTGCCAGTTAAAAAACTGCTGTATATATTACGCTCACAGCAAAAAAAAAGGCAAAGGTCATTCAACTTTCTAAAGGAAAAATGAAAACCATGCTTCTTGGGTAAAACATAAATAAATAAAATTAAAAAAATAATAAAATAAATTATAGTTACAGAATAATATTTTCATCCGAGGTGATAGATTTTAGATCATGATTTATATTCCATGTGAAAAGGTTCTACGCATGCCATTTATTTATAACAGAATGTTAGGTTATGTTTGATTCTATTCATTTCCTTTTCTCCTTCACGTCCAAATAGCCGATTGTTAGTATAAACTGATCAACTCAAAGCATCAGCCCCTAAAAGTATGCTTATATGAAATAAAAACACATTACAAAGTAATGTATATTTCTGGGCACCTCTTCCAAATATGAGCAATTGGTGCCTCATAGTAAACTGATTTACTTCAAATTTCATGGTCTGCAATAAATGCAGAGGATTTGCATATACTTGGCTGTATAGCTGGTATGCAAGTTTTTCTGCTGTCAGTCAATAGTATTTAATGTATTAACATTATCTTGACAAAAAATTATTCATTTTGTTTTCCTGTATCCCCAGTTCCAAAAGTACATAAAACACAAGGCCTACATATGTAATGACTGACAGCAGGCCTGATAGCACATTGTTCCCTAATGTATACCTTTTGAGATGGAAACTCAATAATGACTGTTGTGAACCTTGTAACTTCTCTTGTGGGAGACTATACCCCCCAATTATCCCAGTGAGTGGATTTATGCCTCCTGCACCTCCTGTAGTACAAAATACCCACATCAGAGCTATACTGCATGTGTCCCATGATATATATATCCCAACCATAAAATCAGCTCTCATATGGTGCAGCACCCCAAAACAGGCTATCTCTAGACCTATAGTGTATAAGTGAGACATACCCACTCTATTATATCACGTCTTTTCAAATTCCTTCTGATAGCAGGCAGCAGCCATAACTTGAAATGTGGGCTAATCACATGTTTAGTGACATAACCAGCTTCCCATCACAAGGCAAAACAAATTTGTCCTAGAGTTATGTTTTTATTAACAATCAATTTATAGTAAGTGGTTAGAGTTACACCCATACCTAGATAAAACAATTAAGGTAAGATTTAAATCTAAATAGTGCTCATTTTACATATATCTTTGACACTGTGTGTTGTACAGTAACTAAACCGTGTACCAAATTTATAAGGCCAAAGTAAACAAACTCTGCACAGACACCAGGTACAGTATGCTTTAGGGCATCCATTGCACTGCTTCTTGAGAAGCACAGATGTTTAAAAGAAAATCATTTTCTACTTGCATATTTCTTATATATTTTGTCAATTAATCCAGTGTTTAGAAGGCTGTAGTCACACAAAACCAGTAAGGAAAACATGTTGCTTTCCTTTATCTGGCTGCCAGCATTCATTGCTTTCAGAAAATTCAGATGGGGAATTAAATACGTGTCTGATCTGAATATGGTGCAGAATGTAAATCTTGACAGATAGCCATGAGAAGAAGGAAAAGCAAAACATTGATTAGAGTAAGTCTCTTTAGTTTATCAGACTCCTGTGTCTCATGAATGTCCTTACATCTGGTGATAACACAGTCTTCTTCTTCTTTTTCCCGGTTATGGGTCGCCACAGCGGATCACCTTGTTCACACATTGAATGGCAGTGGAGTTTTATGGTGTTGAGTTGCCAGCCCGGTGCCCAACCTTCCACAGAAGGCACACTCACATGCACACCTAGGGCCAATTTAGAGTGTCCAATCCACCTGCAGCATGTCTTTGGGATGTGGGAGGAAACCGGAGCACCTGGAGGAAACCCACATGACCACAGGGAGGACATGCAGACTCTGCACAGAAAGCACCCCAGCCAAGGATCGAACCACAGAACCTCTTGCTATGAGGCAGCAATGCGAACCACTGCACCACCATGGCCGCCCCATCTGGTGATAATACAGTATGATTACTAAAATAAGCAGAATCGGACAAAAGCAGCTACAGCACGGACTGTTTATTGATAATAGTAAGTGCTTTCGGATAAGGATATTCCTCCACCTTCTTCAGACTTGTACAAGGAATATCCTTAGCCGAAAGCGCTTACTATTATCAATAAACAGTCCGTGCTGTAGCTGATTTTATCCGATTCCGCTTATTTTAGTAATTTCAGTTTTTAGTTTTACGTGGTTTACTAATACAGTATGATGACTAACATATTGATTCCATTTTCAGTAAGTGTATAAAAGTGGCATAAAAGTATCAGCCCTGCCACATGGCTCACAGCAAAAAAGTCCCATTTACAATGAAAATTACTCACTTTCGATTGGTAGTACAGGGGCTGAAGCAGCTATGTTGGGGAGGATGGACTTGATTAGCCAATGCCAGATCAACTATCTTGGAGGGGTGTGGGGTGACCCATTCTGCTTCATTAACTATGCTTACCAGCAGGTATATGATTGTCCATGGAATAGGCAAGTGCAGGATCACACTGGTAAGTAACATTGTACCACACTGACTTGGGGATGATATAGGTGGAAGCACACACACTATTTCCCACCCAGGTAGCCATTTTGAGTCTGATGGCCATCTACAGGGAGGTTTTAAGAGATATAAGATGGGGACTGCCACATAAACAGTAAACTAACCCACTCCCTAATTTCTGACTGTAACCACCATGGGAACAAATGGACCAGTCAGACCCCCAAACAGAAACAAGTGGAACAGAGGGTTCTTGTACAGTCCAAGGATCCCTGGTTCTTACCCCAGAGAAATAAATGATCTAAGTGAGCACAGGTATAGAACTTATTGGAAGGGTACTTTATAGGATACACAAAATGGCACAAAGGTATAAGAAAAGAAAAGCTGTATAATGGTGATGATAGAAGTGGTAATCTGTTTCTGTCTCTCTATCGAGATTACAAACAATGTATTTATCCTTTTCTAGCCAGATGAGTAAACCAGCCATACTGCATCCTTTATCAACTATGACTTGGACCAGAGGCAAAAGTACTTTATGAAGAATTCAGTATAATAAATCATAAGTTGTTTACTTTACACTTACTTAATCCAAACAAAAATGCCCAAATCCTCAGGGAGTTCACAGTCACAAAACAAAGACACTCACGGATTCACAAATCACATTAAAAACAATTAACCCCTCATGAGAGGGCAACTTCCCCAACACACACACAATCTGGTCTTCAGAAAAAAAACTACTTGAAGGCTGTATAGACTTGGAGAAATGAGAGAATGTGAAAAAGAAAAATTAAACTCACCTTTTCTGTCTTCTCCTAATTTACAGTGCAACTAATGTGTGATCTGGGCATTCCCCATGAAAAGAAAAATCAACTATGCAAAACTTGCAAACTTCTTCTTTGGTGTTTGTAAACTCACTGTGTGAGTTTGTAAAATGGGTTTATTGCAAATCACATCTTATTTAGTCAACATGCAGTTATTCAAACCCTAAAGATCTAAAACCTTGGACATTGAAACTTGCAAAGCATTCACACATGATTGTTAAGGTAAACAAAATGTTCAAACGTTGATAAGAGCGACAGAAAAGTATTTTTTTTAGTTATTGCTTGCTCTTTAGAGTAACATTTATGAAGAACTATCATTTAAAACGTGTGTAGCATTTCAGAGCAGAGTGAAGTCATCAGAGGTTTAACAGAAGATGATTTAACAATAGACACCTAAACAAAAACATCCTTTCCTACAGCTTTGTCTGTGCATAACAACTATAAAGCTCTTCTGGGCCTGTTTTGTGAATGTACAGAGTGCACATATTTCATAAAATACTGCTACATGTATGCGTTTAAGCACCAATTACAAGAATTGCTACAGTAATAAAGTTCTCACAAGACTTTGGGCCAGATTCAGGATGCCTCCGTGTAAGAGTTATAACTCTTACACGGAGGCTGCAGTTAAACGGTGTGATGTCAGCATGTCATGCATATGCATGAGGTGCATGAGGCATGCTGAATCACACTGTAACTCTTACACGGTCCGTGTAAGACAGTAGGGGGCGTGTCCGTTGGCTAAGCCCTGCAAGCGGACACGCCCCCGGAAGTCTATAATGGCTGAAAGTAAACAGCCACGAGAAAGGCCATGGAAATGTGAATAAACACACTACACAACACATGCCCCACAGACCAGCAATGTAAAGAGTGAACAGATGTTATAAAATGAAAATGATAACTGTTTTATTTTTTTTAAACCCCGTAAATGTTTGCTACTGTGTGTGCTCGTGTGTGCGGGTGTGCTACTAGCGCAACTGCAGTTAGCAATCAGTGGGAAAGGATATAAGAACTACATATGCAAAGTAAGCCAAGAAGTAATAGCATAGCAGTGGAGTTGTCGACTTAAGAGCAGGCAGGCAAGGTTCGAGCCCACACAACAACCTTTTTTTTTTTTTTTGTAAATAAGCACTAAAAAGGCCCCTGACAGTATTGTACAAATGTAAAAGTATCTCCTTTTGTAAAATGGAATGAAATGGAGCATATATTTCCAAGTAATACAATAATAAAATTATTTAGAAATGTACTGATAGCTAAACTGCAGTGAGACAGAGTGCCCGTAGCTGAGTAGTGTTTCACAAACTGCAAATTGCTTGCCCGTAGCTAAGCACTGGTTTAACAGGCTCAAACTGTGTGCAACTAACTGTGCTTAGCTTAACATGCGTGTTACTAGCCAATTAAGGTGTAACCCAGCGCACACCATTTGCGCGACGCGCCCACAAGCTAACCGCCGATGCACATGCGTGAGCTCTGCACAAACGAGCGCAGACTTGGTTTTAAGTGATTAAAAGTGCTTTTGGCATGTTTGATTGACAGGTCCTGAAGTCATTTCTAGACAGCCATAAAAATTGAAATTCAGTGGTCAGATTCGAACCCAGGATACCATGTACTAGAGTCAAGGTACTAAACCACTAAGCCATGACAGCAGTGCTCAGAAATGCAGAAATAGCATATATATAGGATGTAATCCAAAATGGAGCATGATAAAGCAGTTTCTGTGAAGTAGATACAATTCCAAAACGGCCAATCATAGAAATGAGCGGGAAAATCGGCATATATAAGCCCCATAGGCGGGAATACACAGCATAAACGATTGTAGAATAGACCTGCAGGCAGAATGAGTGGAGTAGGGGAGGGACGTTGCTTTCGAGCACAGCGGTGGGGCATTGAGGAGTCCAGATACATGGTCTGGCTCTTAGTTCACCATCATGAGGCCCAACTCATGCAGGGCCAGGTCTCATGGGGAGCGTACAGGGCGGAGGCATGGGACCAGTTGGCTCATGATCTCACTAGTGCTACTGGGATTCTACGTACTGGTGAGCAGGTCCGTCACCACCATGCGGACCTGAAGCGACGTAAGCAAGACCAGTTGAACCAATGGATCCAGGAGGCCCGGGATATGCCCAACGCCCCACTACTGAGTAAGTTACATTTTACTTATGTATGTAAGGAATTCAACTAGCTGATACCATGGAGATGTGTATTCCAATATTACTTGTTTTGTATTACAGCTGCAGGTGTCCGCTCTATGAATCGATGGGCACATGACCGCAGGCTGGCGCTGCTGCACCACCATGCAGGTTAGTAACCCCACCTAGTACTTGTAAATAAATATTATAGTGTAGCATGTAGCAGAACACTGCAGTGTATTGATTAAAAGTAATAGAATGTGCAAGCAACAAGTGAAAGTCTGCAGGTATGGCTGCAACAAGTTCATCAGTATGCAAGTGAAACTGGAAATATAAGTGATAGAAATAAATAGTGCTGTAATACAGATATCCCACCATTAATTAAATGTAGTATAACCTGCAGTAGTCTCAAGAGTACAGCTTCAGAATCTGAGGTAATCACATGTGAGATATACCCCTGTTGAAATGCTGAATCATGACAGAAGTGAGGCTGCTGGAAAGTGTTGGAATCACCACAGGTCTAATATGTGAACAAAGCCTAGAAGTACCAACCTGAACTGTGAAATTGCAGGATGTGTGAGAGTGACAGAAAGGGTCATGTATCAATGAATAAAGTAGTAATAACTCCTGAATATATAAGCTTCAGTGTGGTTCTACAGAACTAAATGCATGTGGGAATTAAAACTTAACATCCCAAACTGATTTCAGTGTGTCTGACTCTTGAATGTTCAGGCCAAAATCTGTATATGGTGATCACAGTCAGCAATTTGCAGATAGAATGAATGATTGTCTGACATACTAAACATCCATAGTTGTCCCCTGCCCTGTCATCAAAGTGTAGCAGTATGATGTATCTGATCAAATTCAAAATAACTAGGATAGTGATGTATCTGTAACAAGTCTAGCATGACAGTCAATTAAAAATCATTTGGAAACTATCACCCACAAGTTAATTGTGTTTCTATTACAAATGTATATCAATGTATAATTTATGAATGTGTCATCATTTTCTTTCTCCACCCCACCCTATAATTGCAAATTAAAAAACTCACTAAATATTGGTATGTGAACATTTCATTAACCATGGACATTTGTCCTGTTTCAAAAATATATGCATGTCTGTTGTTGCATGTGCCCTGTTCATACCTGCAAACCTGCAAACCTGATGGCCTGTTGCCATTAATCAACCCTGCATGTTGTTTGATTGTGTATTTCCATTCAAATAATGCATGTGATATTGATATGCCCGTTGTTCAATGGTGTTAATATCTGGGTGTTTGTTTAATGGGAATACCAATGCATGCTGTTACAACTAATTTGAATGGAATAATATGCCACTAACCCAAACTAACATAACATACTCACAAACCTAGAACGCTTGGGAAGGCAGGTCCCAGCGGACCCACCTCTCCCACCTCAGCTGGCGACTGCACCTGGCACTAGTGCCCAGGCTGGACCCTCCTCCGGTGGCCCTGTGCCACCTTCAGGTGGAAGCGCTGCAGGGGATGGGGCCCATCCCCCCTCTGCAAGCATGGCCGGAGGAGCTCGTCCACTCACCCTCCAAGGTGTCCGGTCTGTGGTGCGAAGGGAGATCCAAGACTCTGTTCTTGGGCCCCTACGTCAGCTTGAGGCCTGGGTGGCACAGCTTACGGGCATGCCCGTTGTCCCGCCTGCACAGCCCCCAGCACAGCCCTGTCCTGGGCTGTGAAGAAACAGTGGCAACTGCCTATGGGTGGGGATATCAGTTCCACTGTTGCCATCTGTGGGCTCATGTGCCCTGGATATCCCAACCTCCGTCCCCGTCAATTGTGTAACCCCCCCACATGTGTCATACACCGCCCCTGTATGCGTCTTGTCTGTCTTGTCTGTTAACCTACCCAACCTACCTCCCCAGCTATACCGACTACCTCACCTGACATACCACTCTCACCTGATAAAAAAAAAAAAAAAAAGAGCAGTCTGTACCCACAAAAAAATTACGCCCCATACATAGCTGTCCATGTTGCACACATGTCCGCTGGACATTGAAACTGTTAATTACAACTGGCTGTACAACAGGTATTAATGTTGTCCTGACACCTCTCTCAGGGGTGGAAGGTTCCAAATGTCACACCAAATTGCATACAAATGCACAGCTGTTGCTGAGAAAGACATGGGCAGCTATGGGCCTCACCTACATCCTTCCTGCAAATTCCAAGCTTGTTTCCCTACTGTTTTACCCTCTTTGTGACCCCTTTTTCACCACTTTCCTGTCACCCCTTTTTCTTTTCTTTCAAAGAAAATAGCGCGGGTGTGCGCTTGTGTGGGCGGAGCTCACCGCCAGTGCGCATGCGTGAGCTCCACGCAAACGAGCGCAGACCTGGTTTTAAGTGCTTAAAAGTGCCTTTGGCACTTTTGATTGGCAGGTCCTATACTCAGTTTGAAAGAAAAATAAATTCCGACTGTCAGTCTCGAAGAACCCAGGACCTTGGTAACACGAGTCTGTATGACCTACCACTAAGCCATGACTCTCAGACAAGAGCATAGTGCTAAAATAAATATAACATGTAATAGTAGGAATCAATATAAAGGCAATATAGGATGTGTACTACCCAAAGCATGTCAGGTAGATCTTTAATGCCTGAATTACTGGATTCCCATACTAGTTTAGTGTTCACGGAAACAGCCCTGCTAATTGTTAGCTTGTACATAATAATGTAAGGTAATGTACATATATGAAGGTATGTATATGTACACATACATATATATATATATATATATATATATATATATATATATATATATATATATATATATATTAATACATATTAAATATAGTGGTAGGTGTCAGTATTCATACACACTCACTACAGGAAACAGTGAAGATAAATGCAGCAACCAGAATCTGCAACACAGCCTGACCCCTGTGAGACCTACTAACCCCTTTAACTGCTTAAAGGTGCCTCCAGCACTTTGATTGACAGGCCCTGTACTCAATTTGAAAGCAAAATAAAAGCATACTAGTAGGCCCTACCACAAGACCATTGTTAACAGTAGTCTGTATGACCTACCAGTAAGCCATGACTTTCATACAGGAATATAGTGCTAAATAAGTGGAACATGTAATAGTAGGAATGAAGATAAAGGCAATATAGGATGTGTACTACCCAAAGCATGTCAGGTAGACTTTTACTGTCCCAATTACTGGATTCTCATACTAGTTTAGTGTTAACAGAAACAGCCCTGCTAATTGTTAGCTTGTACCCAATAATGTCAGCTAATGTACATATATGAAAGTATGTATATGTACACACACACACACACATATATATATATATATATATATATATATATATATATATATATATATATATATATATATATATATATATATCAATACATATGAAATATAGTTGTAGGTGTCAGTATGCATACACACTTACTACAGAGAACAGGTGAGAGAAATGCAGCAACCTGAATTTACAACACAGCATGAAGCATGAGAGATGTACTAACCTTCACACTCACAGAACACTGTTGACAGCATACCAGCATGGTCCACGCCCTTACAATCTGAAAGGGCAATGCCTATCTCACATACCCTTTTATAGCACTGTCCTGAAATCACAGTGAGACATGCAATCAGTACACAACTGGCTGCATGCAATTAGCAAATGCTGCCTTACAATTGGTGCAGAGGCCATCACATGGACCTATGCAGATACCTACAAAAGCATCCAGTACTCACACTCCACACATGCAATACATTCATTGCACAAAACCAACAGAGAAAGAGAGAGAGAGACAGAGAGAGAAAAAAAAAATAAAGACAGCCAGCAACAAAACCAGCAGCAGCAGCAGCAAACAGCAAGTAGCACCACTGGCACAGCAACAGCTGACACAAACACAGGTAATGCAAAGTAGCAGGTTAATACTGTGTTTACTGTGAAACCTCCAAATGTATCATACTTCACTATCTATAGGTATGTCCATGAGATAGGTTGTGTGTACATAGTCCTGATATATATACATATGTAATATTGCTGTACATGTCGTCCATACCTAAAACTTCCATAGCTTAGAACACAAGGCCAGTAATGCATATGATGCAGTAGTTCCCAGGGTCAGTAGAGGTTCCTCCTCATTGTTGTGGGACCACTGTGTATGTATGGCACTGTTCAGGTACATATCCTGTAGTATGGCCAGGGTTTAATATCAGTCTGTAATGTGGTGCTATGTCCTCTAGGGGTGAACGTATCACACATCCAGGGATACCATTTTGTAATAGTGATGCTGTGTGTTCTGCAATGTTGAGGGTGGCCCTCACCTGGACATGTGAGATGATAGGGAGGTTACAGTCATCTGTGATAACTAATTCCACTTGTGTAGGAGAATGGGGGGGGATACCTGCACCTAAACTGTCTGCAACAATGTTGCCAATATCTGTGCATTTGGTGAATGTGAAGCATCTTACCACTGCTGACCACAGATGCCTTGCCTTCATGTGAATCTGCCCTGTGCTGCAGTAGCCTCCTGCTATTGTTATAGAATGTGCCTGTATCTGTAGTCCACTGGACAGGATAAATAAGTGGTGTGCATACGGTCTGGGTTAGATATGTGTGTGCACATTACATGCACTATGTGGGATGTCTGTGGTAAGCTTTTGCAAAGGGGCCAGCAGTGTGTGTTGTGACTTCCACTGGCCCAGTGGGCTGCATGGATAGCATCACAGTCCTAACTAGTGAATAACTGTGTAATTACATACATACATAGCAAGGTAGTGTACTGTGCTTGTGGTGTTGTTGGGATATGTATATCCAGGCTGAGTAATGTGTGTCCACATCACAGGGTTGGATGGCAACACACATACAGTATGTAGGGATGAACACCCAGAGTGTTTCAGACGTGTTGCCTGTGCAGACATATCTGGCCATTACCTGCGCATCCCCCACAACACACACACACATGCAACATATGGCAGAAGTACTACAGCAGTACACATAGGTTCATAGGTTCATACTAGGCTATTTGCCCTAGGGCATTGATAAGCCTAGTAGAATGTGTTTGTCTTTTGCCACCCAATCAAAGGTTATGTTGCTATGCCCTTTTCCGAGGTTAGTATACTGTGCCTCTGTCTAACAGTGACATAGACGTGATACCCGGGGTACAACTATGATCTCCATCCACTCATCCAGATTCCTATGGAAGAGAGTCAATGAGGGACTCTGCCTAACCTGTACTGTGAGTTCATTACAGAGTGAAGGGAGCCTCTGGGTTAGGAATATGTCCCTCCAGCATGTCCTATTTATGTCAGTGCTAAGGTTCAGGTCTCCTGAGTGTGTGGCTGTATGGGAGTTTGATTTCCTGAGGTGCAGCATGTCCATTACGTCTGGGTTGGACATGGCTGTATATGGCAGGCACAGATTGCCTCTGAACAGGCAGTATGCCACTGAGTCCAGCTGGATTTTCTTTAACTGGGCAGCATATGGCATCTGTTTGAGCACTTTGATCCTCTTGATGAGGTGTTGGGGTTTCTCCAGTTGCTGTAGGTGTCTGGTTAGGTACATCCCATAAGGGGCATTGTACTCAATTATAGGCCTGATGATGGATGAGTAAAGAGGCACGATGACCTCCCCTGCTGTACATGTGAATCCCTTCATGATTAGCTGGGCTATATAACATGTCTTTCAATCCACTTTGGCCACATGGTTGACAAATGACAGATTGCTATCAAGTTTGTTCCCCAGGTCCCCAATTACCTCTTCTGTACTTAATGGCTTAACACCTATGTGGTACTTTGCCACCAATGTGGAGGTGTGGGAATCTTTGATGAATATTGATACTCCCCCTCCTTTTGTTGTTTGGTCCAAGTGTTGGGGCCGACAAGAATGGTAACAGGTATAACTTGGTAGTGCTGGTGTGCTCCTGGGAAACCTGAAACAGGTTTCTGTTACTGCACAGATATCGATGTCCATAATGCTAAGTAGAGTTTTGAGTGCGTGTATCTTGAGGTCTAGACTTCTGGTGTTGAGTAGCATTACTCTTAGTTCCTCATCCTTTGTGATACGTATGGATGTGGGTTTGCCTTATGATCCTTGCCTAATAAAGGCACTATGGATGTAGCAAGAGCCTTTGCCAAAATCCAAAAGCCCAGGGGTGACAGGTGCAAGCTGTCCCTAGCAAAGCACCGTGGCTTGTACAGCATATCATCCCAAGCTGGCAGGCATTGGCTCACCTGTGAATGACACCAGTACTTCAGTCAATTGTTGAAAGTGATCATCTTGCCTTGATATTGTGGCATCATTCTTGGTGAGGGTAAGATGCTACTCAAGGTCAGGGTCATACTGTCTTGGGCTACATGCTCAGAGAGCTCCTTTCTGTCTCATGTCATGTAGTCCAGGGAGGTATGTGTCAGGTCATTCACACCAGCATGGACAATGAGTGAGTCATACTTGTACTTGCCTTGTAGTTACTTGAGTGTTTGTGTTATGTGGCGGGTCGTAGTGCCCGACAGGCTGCACACTGTGACCCTCTCCTCGTTAAGCCTGGTGAACGTGACGTCAGTGTGCCTGATGATAGAGGCACCTATTACAAGTGTATGAGGTGTGTTGTTTACTGTTAAGGGCTGTGAGTGTTCAGCACATTGCCTTTGTGAGATATGTGTTGCATGTGTTTGTTATTGTGGTAGTGGTTGCTTGGGTGTCTGCTTTGGAGGTCTCTGCTGCTTAGGCAGATCTTTATTCTGAGCCTCCGAGTATGTTTTTGTGTGATTATGTGTTTGTTTTGTTGTCGTGGTAGGTCTATGTGAGACTGGAATTGTAGTGAGTGTGGTTTCCTTCTCCACCTGACTGGTTATGGCAGTATTGAGTAGAGAGAGCCTAGCCTCCAGTTTGGTATATGGTTGCATCACTCACATGTGTTTGAATTTGTTGTTAGGAGGAGGGGGTTGTCTGTGTACATGCGGCTGTTATAACATTGCCTCTGGATTACCACACTTACCAGCTGGACTGGAGAGGAGATTGACAACTGACCCTTGGACATGCTAGAATACTATTGTAAATTCCGGAATAATTGAAAACAAGGTCCACTGGGGAGTGAGGGTGTACTGATATTACTTACTACTGCTGACTGATATAATAGCTTCAGTGAGCAAGTGCCAGGTAACTTAAGTGCAATGTGTTACAATTAAGTAAATGCAAAAACAACAAGCAGTCACTTGCTGTCAAGTGTAACAAGGAAATACGTACAGTAAGCAATGCAGATATCAGTAGTGATTCACAGAAGTGCTGAGAAGCTGTGTATTATGTGGAAGTAGCGTACCAGTGAAATAACAAGCTAACAAATAACAAGCATATAAACAAAGCTAGATTCAGGAGGCTTGGACATAGTGTATGCTACAGCAAACAAGGTGTACCAATGTCAGTAAGATACAGTTCAAATATGCAGGCACTATAAACCTGAAACCAGAAGTTCCCAGCTATGAATGGCAGAGTACAGCCTATTCTCACACAAGAGTGCAGACCACAAACCTCGTTAATGTTAAATAACTGGCCTGAAGGCCAACTGCTTATACCAGAACTAATACACTTGGACACTGGGCTCTCAATCAGCAGTTCCCAACTTAGAAGGATGAAAGCTATGTGTCCTGCCACCACAGTGCTTGCCACAAACCTCCCTAATGTAAAACAACTGGTCTGAAGGCCAAGTGCTTAATCCAAAAGACTTAGAATGATAGCTACACTTTAATCAAGTTACAACCAAGCAGTAATAAGTGCAATTTAATACTCCCTGTATAGAATGTGTACCATATATTGCTGACATACTCTGCTGATAACCTGTTTGTGTACTTTTCCAGGGAGATATGGCTCCGAAAAGGAACCCTGCTTACTCTGCTGCAGAGGACGAAGTGATCCACCAGAGCCTGGTGCGTGACTATGACATCCTGTTTTCACGCACCACCCAGAATCAGCAGGAGAGGTCTGCACTGTGGCAAAACCTTGTCAGCAGGATAAATGATGTTGGCATGCATGATAGGACATATGAGCGGTGAGACATCACTGCAGTGATTTGATTAGAAATGTCCACCAGCGTGCTGCAGATATCCGCAGACAACAGGTTGCCACAGGTGGGGGGTGGCCACACATCCCCCCCTCACCAGACAGGAGGGGCTACTGCTAAGTGTTGTGGATCCAGCCCCAGAACAACAACAGCATCAGACGTGCATCATGATGGAGGTTAGATCCACACATCAGCAAGACACCGAGCGTGCAGGTAAGATGCCATATTTATTTATTATTTGTTATTTATTTTACATTTGTTGACCGGGCTAGTCTAGCTGGATATATGTCCATTTTCAGTAGAGGCCCGGGGAGAAAATCTCCACACATAACATAATAAAGGCAGACAGACAAGTTGTTAATAAAGACATACAAAAATAATAGAAATATAAATCAACTTGTTAATAAAATCAACATACATTTAAGGAACTCAAACAGTTTAAACTCATACACAATGTTCTGTCGGTTTCAAAGCAATTTTACCTAAAGCATAAAGGTTATGCAATAAGGCAAAAGCCATATAGATAACAGTTAAAGCTCAGAAGGGTAGAGAAGTAGAAGGAGTATGAAAGATAAAATAATAGGGAAGAGGCAGGAGTCAAGAAGAGAAGAGAGGAAAAGAAGGAAGACAGTCAAGAGGTGATGGGAGAGATGGGAGAAGTAGGTCAGAGCATAGAAGGACAGCAAGGGAAAAGAAACAGGGTAGAAGCTAGTTTTTACGCACAATGAGGGGTTAAAGGTAAAGAGAGGGTGGGGAGAGGGAAGTTAGCCTGGAGTACTACAAGAACAAAGCCAGTGGTTTTGGAAGTACAGTTTGATTTGTTGTTTGAAGAGGTAAAGGTGAGATTAGAGTTAACTCCTTGTATGTACATATGACTGTTCTGTACACTGTTACTTCATGCATGCATAAGGTGTGCACGTGGTATGTATCTGTCATCATGATATGTAATTGTGCATGTGTGATACTGACATTATGAGCAGCTGATGTGTATAAGGGAACTGGTGTACTACTGAACTGTATCATATGCAAAACAAATGGAACACTTGTGCCCACTGACATTACTTTCTTCATATTTCCAGGTCCCTCCCATCTAGCAACGAGGCAGGCCATACATGCTGGTGAGTGTGTTTAACATTACCTGAAAAACAATTTATAATACTAGTAAGAGTAGTGTAACTCTGTAGTATACATGCTGGTGAGTGTGTTTAATAATACCTGCAATACCCAGGTTAACACTAGTAAGTGTAGTGTAACTCAGTACTGATGTGTGTGTGTACTGTGGGGTGTGCATGTGTGCAAGTGTGCCTGTGCCCATGTGTGCATGTGTGTGTGTGTCCATGAGTGCATGTGTCCATTTCTGAATGTGGGCATTAGTATTGAAGTGCATCACTGTAAAATATGTGTTGATACTGTAATATGTGTTCCCTGTTTTCCTCCCGTAGGTTCTGGTGCTGCTCTGGTGACCTGCAGCAGGGAACCTGAATCTTGTGCCCCAGGTACTGATGATGATGAAATGTCTATAATGGTGCAGGAAGGTGTGTCTGGGTCCGCCATTGGTCAGCCAATTGACAGTACACAGCTGTCAACCCCTTCAATGCGCACAGTCATCCTGCCGTTACATCCTTTGTCACCATTGTCCCTAGGTGATGGACAGTATGCATTGGGCATAGATCAGGGTAATGTGGTACCTGTGGTACATGCATCCCCACAAAGCAGCCATGAGCAGGGTCCTCCAATGGTACCACGCAGACAGTCACCCATGGGTTCCCGTGGGGGCATCCATGGCCGCACTGCCTCTGGCCAACGTACCCAAGGAGGTATGTCAACATCCACTATGTTTTGGACTGTTATGCAGGCACAGGCACGTATGGAAAGGTACACCAGACAGGGTCTGAGGGAGCTGAGAGCATGTCGCACAGCCATGACAGACGGCATGCGTGACATTGCGAATGCTATTCGTAACTTCACAGATGTCGTTGACAGACGTTGTGGGGACATACAACAGCTGCTCCACAACCAGATGTCTATGGGCCAGGGCGATGGTGTGCGTTTGCGACATCGACGTGGCCGTATGCTGGCAACAGCACCAGCTGGCAGTGGCCGCGGATGACAACAGGCCCACTCACGCACCTCAAGTGCCAGCACCAGCCCCAGCAATGCTGGGTCAGTGCTGTCATCAGGACGCCCCAGGAGACCACATGCACGTGGCTCTGGACAGTCCCAACAGGGAACTGTGTCCAGTCAACACACCCCCACTTCCGATGACAGTACCCAGTCTGGGTTAGTACTGGATACGGTCCGTAGCACCCCTGCCAGGCACAGGTACCGTGTTCGTGCCCACAGACACTGATCTGGATGACCTGACAGGTGCAGTCTGTGGCTGTCCACAAAACCCTGTACATGGCAGCCATTATGTGGGACTGTGTGCGTGCTTACACACATGCAGAAATTTGACACCTAGGGCAAACACATACACACACACACACTGCACCAACACTGGTCCACCCTGTACTGCTGCCCCTCACAAACATACATACACACACATGTCAATTGGTGGTACCAGTGGCTGGCTTGGACATACCTAACCCACACCCTGTGCATATGATGACACTGTGCCACCTCCTGCATACTACAACATCAGTGCAGGAAAAGGTAAACACGTTGCTGATGCACAGGGTGACTACATAGATGTGTATAAGTAGTAACATGTTGGTAACTGTTCACTGTTCCACTATGATTGTGTGTATATCCCAGCATTCCTGCTGCAGTAACTGTATGAATGTCCTGAATTGTTATCTGCACCCATACTACTTACCAAAGTGTACCAGCTGCACACCATCACATGCTACCATTGACTATGGGAATGTGCATCATGTGCTGAATTGTATATTCAGCTATATGTATCTGTTCTGTCACACATGCATTGACACACACCCTGCTACCCCCACACATGCACACTCACCTGCCATTTCCATTATTTATTACCCTACATGAGTAGCTGTCGATACATGACAGGTACACATTTGAAAAGTGCACTATGTGGATTACTACCAATTTCCTCCTCTCTACCTGTACTCACAGGGTGCAGGCAACCTCATTAGTTTAAAAGTGTAATGTGCATCAGGTACTGTGGTACCCTGATTGCCACATCAAACATGTTTTCCATATGGAAATGCACACACAGAAACATCCCACATCCACACACTTGCCACATTCAGGTTTCAAAACACTATCTAGGTATATTCTGGCACATGTACGTGCTACAGTAGCATGTAGCACTATACTGAGTACTGGCAGTTGTCTGTTGTCATGTTGTTTGTATTGGGTGCTGTCAACATCACTGTTTGTTAAGGGAAATGTGCACCCTGCAGTGCATAGCCCCATATGACAAAAGCCACATCCCACCCCAGCATTGTGCACACACACTAAAATGCATACTTTCCATTTGCAAGATTCAAATCCCTACCTAACTGTGTTATGACACTAGAGACAGACACATTAGCAGAGTGTGCTATTTGCATTAGTGGGGGAAATTTTTTCTAATGCTGTACTTAGAGGGTGCTGACATCATCTGTGTTTAGGAAGAGGGATGTGCACCCTGTAGTGTGTTCTCCCAGTTGGCAAAAGGCACTTTTCCCTCACAGCATTATGCACACACACAAACCCCACTCATACTAACACACATACATTCCCTTTGCAGGATTCAAACCCCTACTTAACTATGTTATGAAACTGGAGAAAGATGCCGTAGCAGAGCGCGCTATACGAATTACTGGAAAACTTTAATTCAGGTAATATAGTTATAGAGTGCTCACATCATCAGTGTTTCAAAAGAGGAATCTGCATCCTGTAGTGTACTGTCACAGTTGCTAATAGGGGCATTTCCCACACACACATCGATGTGTTTGAGGTTTGCATATGTGGGGGATCCAGTACTCCAGTGTGATTAGTATATGGTTCGATTGCAACAATGAAGGATATACTTCAAGTGGTGAGCATTTTGTACTCATGTTTGTGATGATCAGGTCTAGTATATTTACCCCTCTTGTGGGAATGTTGACTACCTGTGCCATAGCTAAAGAGTTTCTGAACTATGGGAACCCTAGAGCTTGGGTATTGTGGCTTGAGTAATGTTCACAGTCTATGTTTGGGTAGTTGACGTCACCCAGTATGATGGTGTTTGCAGAGAAATCTATACTCTCCTGTGTCATCATGAAGGCTGTGTGGGATTCCTGAGTTTGAGAGGGTGATGTAAGAGCTCCTCTGTGTCTCTTTCCATGTGGTCCAGGGAGGTACGTCTCAGGTTGTTCATACTAGCATGGACAATGACTGCCTCATACTTGTACTTGCTGTGGAGTGACCTGAGTGCTTGTGTTATGTGGCACATTCTATCACCCGACAGGTTGCTAAATGTGACCCTCACCTTGCTCAGTCTGGAGGGCGAGACGTCAGTGTGTCTGACTATGGCATCACCTATTATAGGTGTGTCACACATTGTGTTTGGCCTTATGGGCTGTGCCTGTTATGAACACTGACATTGTGAGGTCTGTGTTGCTTGAGATATGTGTTCATGTGGGATGCAGCATGTCTGGCCATGTCATTTCTGTCCGTGGTCTGGTAAGTATCACCTTTGGTGACATAGGTATTCATATGTCAGCTGGTGAGCATTTGCAGTGTTACCTACTGATAGTGGTACAGCTTGTTTGTTATACAATGGACTACATGCAGCCCTGCTTACAGTAGCTATGTTTGCATGCATGTTTCCTTGCAGTTACCCTGGAATACTGATCCGACCTGCCATGCAGAGTTACACAGCTTCTGTGGACTCCTAGTGACATCTACATAGCTTACTATATGTATGTTCATGTCTCACTTGACAGAATGTCACTGTTTCTCCTGTGCACATGTACGTTGCCTGTGACACTTTGCATATGACTTACCTGGCATCTGTCCATGTGAGCAGTCATATATGCCACTGCAGGACTCTAAACCTGATGATGCACACACTCAAAACAGTCCTCAGCATGGAGAACATCACTGTCTGTGCAGTAACAGATGCAGTTCAGGGCTACCAATAGCACTCCAGCACTACCAAGTTATACCTCATACCATGCTTTTCAGGCCCAAAACTTGCACAAAACCACAAAAGGAGGGGGTGTATTGATATTCATCCAAGATACCCACACCTCCAGGTTGGTGGCAAAGCACCAAACATCAGAGACTATCCATATGCAGGTAACAATGGGTAAAACTGCCTTCCATGTTATAGCCTGCTACAGACCACCCTCACAAACACAAGAACCACACTTGGCCTTCCTGAAAACAGTTGGAAATATGTAGGTCTGTCCATACACCATTTTATTGGGTGGGTTAAACTACCCAAACATAGACTGGGAGCATGACTGTAGCTCCAACACCCTAGCCCACAGATTACTGGAATTTATATACCAATATGCTATGGAACAACATGTTACCACTCACACAAGAGGGGTAAACATACTGAACCTGATCATCACCAACATGGGGACTCTATGCTCCAGACCAGAAGTGTATCCCTCACTGGAAAGATCAGACCATAAACTAATCTCACTGGATATTCACATCCCAAGGCCACCCCCACCACAGATGAATACAGTCAACAACTCATGTCAAGCATGTTCACACTCCTCATAAATGATGTGGAAACCTGCAAAGCCCCCAGGCCTGTTGAAAATATGGACCATACTGCAGATACCTGTATAAAGGCATTCTATGGACACATTCAGGAATGCATGGATCATGCAATAATGCATTCCCAAACAAAAGCAAGACCCAATCCTCCAAAGGCAGACATCCTGTGTGCTGGACACCAGCCATAAACAAACTATACAATAGAAGGATAAAGCTACTACATGATGCAACAAACACCCAAAATGTGAAGGCATCACTGATGAGTATTAGAAGAAGACTACAGCCACTCATAAGACTGTCTAAGGCCATCTTTGAGAGAAGATTCCACAAGACACTGTGGATAATCACAAGGCTTTCTGTAGTTATGTTAGGAACCTGGGTGGTAATTCCCAGATATGCTCAGAGGTAGTCCATGATGTCACAAGAAATACCAAACACACAGACATTGCCAACATCCTAGTGGACAGGTTCACTGCTACCTTCTCCCCCCCTCCACACCAAAAGGGCAAATATTTCTCCCAGCAGAGTGCTGCCCCCCCTGACATCTCAGATGCTCAGGTAAGAGCTGCCATCTCCAAAGCAATAGACACTGCATCAATGGGACCAGACAGTGTCCCAGGCTGTGTCCTACATGAACCCCAAGAAGAGCTACACCCAGACATAACACTACTGTTCAATCCCAGCCTTACTACATGATATGTGGCCAAAGAGTGGCATACAGCAACAGTGGTCCCTCTACATTTAGGTGGTGCCTTAACGGATCCTGGACACTATCGCTCCATACGTCTGAATAGCTTGGTCTGCAAGGCTATGGCAAGGATCATTATAAACCTCATAAATATAGATATTGGGGACCTACAGACACTTCATCATACACAGTTTGGCTTTGTTAATGGCAGATCCTGCCTCTCAGACCTGTTTTATTTCTTTAAAACAGTCACCAAGGCCACTGTCAAGGGGAAGGTGGTCTACATAGCCTACCTGGACCTTGCATAAGCCTTTGATACAATACTCCACTTGTGCATTCTAGGGAAGCTCACCGGTGTACATATTAACCCCTATGTCACTACAGATATTGCACAGTGGCTCAAGGGCAGAACACACATGGTTAGAATTGCTGGAGCCATGTCAACCTCAAAACCAGTTACAAGTGGTGTCCCACAAGGCTCAGCCCTGGGATCTGTCTTGCTCAGTATATATTTATCAGAAGTACAGGCCAACATGGAAGTACTGTGGCTGAGCAAGTCGCAGATGACTGATAACCGGACGCCATAATCAACTCTCCAGCCAACACATGCATCCTCCAAAAGGGCCTCTTAGAAACACACGACTTGTGCCACAGCCATGGCCTCAGGCTGAATGCCAAAAAGTGTATGGTCATCCCCTTTGTCAAAAACAAAGTGACCACAAAGTACCACATATGTGTTCATCCACTAAGTGCAAACGAAGGAATTATGGACCTTGGGGTACACAAGTTGATAGCATTCTCTCATTTGACAACCACATGGCTAAAGTGGTTAGGAAAACATGTAATATGGGCCACATCATCATGAAGGGATTCACATGTAGATCAGGGGAGGACATTGCGCCTCTTTACTCATCCCTTATCATGCCCATAATTGACTACAATGCCCCTGTCGGCATGCACCTTACCAGACACCTGCAGCAACTGGAAAGACCACAAAAGTACCTCAACAAGAGGATCAAAGGGCTCAAACAGATGCCACATACTGACTGGTTAAAGAATCAGCAGCTCTACTCAGTGGCATACTGCCTCTTCATAGGCAATCTGTGCCTGACATATAAAGCCATGTGAAACCCTGACTTAATGGTCATGCTGCACCTCAGAATATCCAGATCCCATCAGGCTACATGCTGGAAAGATTTGCACCTCAGGAGTGATATACATAGGACATGCTGGAGGGACACATTCATAACTCAGAGGCTCCCTTCACTGTGGAATATTATCCCAATAGAGGTTAGGCAGGGTCACTCAGTGACTGTCTTCAAGAGGGATATTAATGACTGGATGGGACATTGTAGGTTTACCCTGGGTATCAGTTATGTGTCACTGTTAGACAGAGGCACAGTATACTAACCTTGGAAAAGGGCATAGCAAGATAGATTTACAATGCATGGTGAAAGCCACACACATTCTGGCTAGGTTTATAAATGCCCTAGGGCAGATAGCCTAGTATGAACCTATGAACCTATGTATCTTGTTCACCATTGGCCCTATGTGTTGTTAATCACCAATGCAATCTCAATACTATGGTAGCATGTGCAAAGGTCAGTTGTCAGTCACCTCTATGGTACAGTTGTGGAATATGTGAGTCATGTAGTAATGTCACAGCTGCCACATGTACACAGTCAACCCTATACCCTAACCATGGATGTACAACACATGTATGTGATGGAAACACATGGCCAAACTGTGGACTAAGCACTCTGAACCCAGTACTGGCATAACCTGTCAGGTGGCATGAAATACTACAGTGACTGCAATACCAGTCTGATGTGGACCTACACTGACAGCAATACAAGCACAGAAACACACCGGGCCATTTGTGGAGCCTAAGGATAGCATCCTGCCTGAGTGGCAGACACCTCTGCAGCTGGCACACAGGCATACGTTAGGCCTGAACACAGCACGCATAACACATAGCACACAAATCCTGTGTGCCAAACAAGCACAGTCTGTACAGCTGTACAACACTACTGCTGCAGTTGTGTTAGGTACTTTTATTGTCCAGTACAGTGAGGTCATGCTCACCAGGCTGGACAAGGTGAAGGTCACAGTGATATGCTCATGGGGCACTATGGTCCACCACATAACAGAAGCATACAGGTCAGTCAGATGCATGCACACATATGACTCAGTCATTGTCCATTCCACTACAGCTGACGTTTGATGTCCCTCACTGGGATACATGATAGGGAACATGGAAGGGCTCAGTGAGCATGTGGCACAGGCTGGTAGAACCCAGACCTTGGTTGGCATCATACCCTCACCAGGAATGCTGACATATTACTGAATGCTAATGAATTACTGTAGCTACAACACCCTAGCTGACAGGTTCATAGCATGCGGTCACTGCATTGCTATGGAACAACTTCTTACCACTCCCACAACAGGTGAAAACATGCAGCACCTGTTCATCAACAACATGTAGACTATATGTCCCAGACCAGGTGTGTATCCCTCACTACTAGGTTGATAGCATCTACATCTCACACTGTATATACACATCCCACATGCAGCACCTGCACAGAAGACCACAGTCATAATGTTACCCAGTGCAAATACCATGTATTCACATGTGGCAGGCATCACACATGGTAACTATTGAAGGTCACAGGTACATATGTGAATTTGGCACACACATACATCATGTGTGCAGTGCCATAACTGGTTTAATTGATGTCATGCATTAGTATGAGAAACAACCCGCACACATGGGCATTCTGTGTGAGCAGAACACACGTGACATGCCTGGAATCAAAAGCCATAAATAATTGTGATATCATTTAGAAAGGGGTATGTGCATCCTGTAGTGTGTTTTCCAAGTTGCCAAAAGGGATGTTCCTTTCATACACACTTACCCCCCTTCTTACACACTTGCTGGATTCAAACCCCTACCTAATTATGTTATGACACTAGAGATGGACACATTAGCAGAGCATGCTATTCACATTACTGGGAGATTTTTTTTCTCCTGATATACTTATAGGGTGCTGACATCATCGGTGTTTAGAAAGGGGAATGGGCATCCTGTGGTGTGTTTCCACAGTTGCCAAAAGGGATGCTTTTTCTTTCATACACACTTGCTGGATTCAAACCCCTACCTAACTATGCTATGACACTAGAGACGGACACATTAGCAGAACATGCTATTCACATTATTGGGCGAGTTTATTTCTCCTGATATTCTTATAGGGTGCTGACATCATCGGTGTTTAGAAAGGCGAATGGGCATCCTGTGGTGTGTTTCCACAGTAGCCAAAAGGGATGTTCCTTTCACACACACTTGCGGGATTCAAACCCCTACCTAACTATGTTATGACACTAGAGTCAGACGCATTAGTAGAACATGCTATTCGCATTACTAGGGGATTTTTTTTCTCCTGATATACTTATAGGGTGCTGATATCATCGGTGTTTATAAAGGGGAATGGGCATCCTGTGGTGTGTTTCCACAGTTGCCAAAATGGATATTCCTTTCATACACACTTACCCGCCTTCACACACACTTGCTGGTTTCAAACCCCTACCTCACTATGTTAAGACACTAGAGACGAATGCATTAGCAGAGCATGCTATTTGGATTATTGGGAGATTTCTTTTCTCCTGATTTACTTATAGGGTGCTGACATCATCGGTGTTTAGAAAGGGGAATGGGCATCCTGTGGTGTGTTTCCACAGTTGCCAAAAGGGATGTTCTTTTCATACACACACACTTACCCCCCATCACACGCACTTGTCACTCGATGGATTCGAACCCCTACGTAACTATGTTATGACACTTCATGCATGCATAAGGTGTGCTTTTTCTGTCATCATGATATGTAATTGTGCATGTGTAAACTGACATTATGAGCAGCTGATGTGTATAAGGGAACTGGTGTACTACTGAACTGTATCATATGCAAAACAAATGGAACACTTGTGCCCACTGACATTATTTTCTGCATATTTCGAGCTCCCGCAGATGTAGCAACGAGGCAGGGCATACATGCTGGTGAGTGTGTTTAACATTACCTGAAAACAATTTATAATACTAGTAAGAGTAGTGTAACTCGTAGTATACATGCTGGTGAGTGTGTTTAATAATACCTGCAATACCCAGGTTAACACTAGTAAGTGTAGTGTAACTCAGTACTGATGTGTGTTTTACTGTGGGTGTGCATGTGTGCAAGTGTGCCTGTGGGGCATGTGTGTGTGTGTCCATGAGTGCATGTGTCCATTTCTGAATGTGGGCATTAGTATTGAAGTGCATCACTGTAAAATATGTGTTAAATGTAATTGTTTTCCCCTGTTTTCCTCCGTAGGTTCTGGTGCTGCTCTGGTGACCTGCAGCAGGGAACCTGAATCTTGTGCCCCAGGTACTGATGATGATGAAATGTCTATAATGGTGCAGGAAGGTGTGTCTGGGTCCGCCATTGGTCAGCCAATTGACAGTACACAGCTGTCAACCCCTTCAATGCGACAGTCATCCGTTACATCCTTTGTCACCATTGTCCCTAGGTGATGGACAGTATGCATTGGGCATAGATCAGGGTAATGTGGTACCTGTGGTACATGCATCCCCACAAAGCAGCCATGAGCAGGGTCCTCCAATGGTACCACGCAGACAGTCACCCATGGGTTCCGTGGGGCATCCAGGGCCCCACTGCCTCTGGCCAAGGGCCCAAGGAGGTATGTCAACATCCACTATTTTTTGGGACTGTTATGCAGGCACAGGCACGTATGGAAAGGTACACCAGACAGGGTCTGAGGGAGCTGAGAGCATGTCGCACAGCCATGACGGGCGGCATGCGTGACATGCAATGCTATTCGTAACTTCACAGATGTCGTTGACGGGCGTGTGGGGACATACAACAGCTGCTCCACAACCAGATGCCCATGGGCCAGGGCGATGGTGTGCGTTCACTGGGCGTGGCGATGCTGGCAACAGCACCAGCTGGCAGTGGGGATGACAACAGGCCCACTCACCCCCTAAAGTCCCACCCAGCCCCAGCAATGCTGGGTCAGTGCTGTCATCAGGACGCCAGGAGACCACATGCACGTGGCTCTGGACAGTCCCAACAGGGAACTGTGTCCAGTCAACACCCCCATTTGATGACAGTACCCAGTCTGGGTTAGTACTGGATACGGTCCGTAGCACCCTGCCAGGCACAGGTACCGTGTCGTGACAGACACTGATCTGGATGACCTGACAGGTGCAGTCTGTGGCTGTCCACAAAACCCTGTACATGGCAGCCATTATGTGGGACTGTGGCGTTTACACACATGCAGAAATTTGACACCTAGGGCAAACACTACACACACACACACACTGCACCAACACTGGTCCACCCTGTACTGCTGCCCCTCACAAACAACATACACACACATGTCAATTGGTGTACCAGTGGCTGGCTTGGGCATACCTAACCCACACCCTGTGCATATGATGACACTGTGCCACCTCCTGAACTACAACATCAGTGCAGGAGGTCACTTGCTGATAGAGTGCTCATAGAGTATAAGTAGAACATGTTGGTAATGTTCATGTATGTGTGTATACCACCTGCTGCAGAATGTGATACCTGGTGTTATCTGATACATACTCACCAAAGGATGATATGCACCAGCAGGAATGTGCATCATGTGCTGAAGTGATTCACATATGTGTCTGTTCTGTGACACATGCATTTAGCACACCCTCACAGGCATGCTACTGCATTTCCATTTATTATACATGAGTTGCAACACTAGGACATTTGAAAATTCAATCTGGATTACTACAGATCCTCATCACCTGTATCACAGGGTGCACAACTCATTGTTTAGGTTGTGCATCGACTGTGGCCCACCATCAACATGTCCATATGGATCACACACAGCATCACATACATGTACATTAGGTTTCATATCAGGACTGGTACAGTGCATGTTCAGTGCATATTACAAAAGCTAGGATGCTGTTGTCATGTTGTGTATAGAGATTCACAGATCATGTTTGAAAGAAATAGATGCAGTGAGCATTTGCAAAAGACATAAGCATTGTACAAATAACATACACTAAAACATATTTTCATGCAAGATCAAATATATGTGTTATGCACAAAAGGAACATTAGAAGTGGTATTTGAAGTGGGAAGTCAAGCTGTATGGGTGTGACATCAGTGTTTGGAGGATGTGAGCCTGTATGTGTCAGTTGGCAAAAGGCATCAGGTATGAAACAAACATACTATTTCATACATGAGGTTCAGGTATAATGTGGCATTGGAGAGGCAGCATTAGCAGGCCATACAATTTACTGGACAGGTAATATAATTTATGAGTGCTGACATCATCATGCAAAGGGCATCCTGTGTGTACTGTCTGATGCTAATAGCATACACACATGATGTGTTTGAGGTTTGCATATGTGTAACTAGTGTGATTACATGACATTGCAACAATGAGGACACTGTCAGTTGGTGAGATTTTGTACTCATGTTTGTGATGATCAGGTCTAGTATACCCCTCTGTGAGTGTTCACCTGTTCCTGTAACAATTTCAACTAGGGAACCCTAGAGCTTGGTTATTGTACAGAATGTTCTGCTATGTTTGGGTAGTTCGTCTCAGTAGATGGTGTACATACTCTCCTGTGTGTCATGAGGCTGTGTACCATGAAATGATGTAGTCCTCTGTGCCTCTTTCCATGCGTAATGTCTGGGTTGTCCACCAGCATGGCATGAGTGCCTCATACATACCTGCTGTGGAGTGACTGAACATATTACTTCAGATATGTGTTCATGTGTGGGTCACTGTCTCCATGTCATTTCTGCCGTGGTCTGGTGATCACCTGGTGACATGTTCATATGTCAGCTGGTGAGCATTTGCAGGACCATAGGTACATGTGGTACAATGGCACATGCAGCCCTCCAGCATGTTTGCATGTGCCTTGCAGTTATGGAATACTGTCATGTATGCAGAATGCAACTTCAGGCTCCTGTGACATCTGCATAGCACAGCAGCATGCATACAGAATGCACTGCCTGGCCGCGGCCTGTGCACGCATATGCACCTGGCATCTGTCTGTGAGCAGCATATATCCATGCAGGTCTAAACTGAGTCCCACACACCAGAAACATTCCTCAGCATGGAGCCACACTATCTGTGCAGTAACAGTATGTTCAGCACCAACAGCCTCCAGCACTACCAGATACCTCATACCAGCCAGGCCCCAAAACTTGCAAAACCACAGGGTGTATTGTCATCCAAGACCCACACCTCAGTGGTGGCAACACCAAACATCAGAGACTATCCATATGCAAGTACAATGGGTAAAACTGCCTTCTGGTTATAGCCTGTACAGCACTCACAAACACAAGAACACATGGCTTCCTGAAAACAGTTGACATATGTATGCTGTCCATACCATTATATTGGGTGGGTTAAACTACCCAAACATGACTGGGAGCATGACTGTGCTCCAACATGGCCCACAGATTATTGGAATTTATATACCAATATGCATGGAAACCTGTACCACTCACACAAGAGAAAACAAACTGAACCTGATCATCACCAACATGGGACTCATGCTCAGACAGAAGTGTATCCTCACTGGAAAGATCAGACCATAAACTAATCTCACTGGTATTCACATCCCAGGCATACCCCACACCCAGATGAATACAGTCAACAACTCATGTAAGCATGTTCACCTCCTCATAAATGATATGGAAACCTGCAAAGCAGGCCTGTTGAAAATATGGACCAGACTGCAGATACCTGTATAAAGGCATTCTATGGACACATTCAGGAATATGGATCATCAATCCCAAACAGCAAGACCCAATCCTCCAAGGCAGATGTCCTGTGTGCTGGACACCAGCCATAAACAAACTATACAATATGGATGCTACATGATACAACAAACACCCAAAATGTGAAGGCATCACTGATGAGTATTAGAAGATCACTCATAAGATTGTCTAAGGCCATCTTTGAGAAGATTCCACAAGACACTGAGGATAATCACAAGGCTTTCTGTAGTTATGTTAGGAACCTGGGTGGTAATTCCCAGATATGCTCAGAGGTAGTCCTGATGTCACAGAAATACCAAACACACAGACATTGCCAACATCCTAGTGGACAGGTTCACTGCTACCTTCTCACCCTCCACACCAAAGGCAAATATTTCTCCCAGCAGTGTGCTGCCCCCGACATCTCAGATGCTCAGGTAAGAGCTGCCTCTAATGACACTGCATCAATGGGACCAGACAGTGTCCAGGCTAACTCATGAACAAGAGAGCTACACCCAGACATACTGTTCAATCCCAGCCTTACTACATGTGGCCAAAGTGGCATACAGCAACAGTGGTCCCTCTACATTTAGGTGGTGCCTTAACGGATCCTGGACACTATGCCCATGTCTGAATAGCTTGGTCTGCAAGCTATGGCAGATCATCATGAACCTCATAAAATAGATACAGGGACCTACAGACACTTCATCATACACAGTTTGGCTTTGTTAATGGCAGATCCTGCCTCTCAACCTGTTTGATTTCTTTGAAACAGTCACAAGGCCACTGTCAAGGGAAGGTGGTCTACACAGCCTACCTGGACCTTGCATAAGCCTTTGATACAATACCTTGTGCATTCTAGGAAGCTCACCAGACATATTAACTATGTCACTACAGATGTTGCACAGTGGCTCAAGGGCAGAACACACATGGTTAAATTGCTGGAGCCATGTCAGCCTCAAAACCAGTTACAAGTGGTGTCTGACTCAGCCCTGGGATCTGTCTTGTTCAGTATATATTTATCAGAGGTACAGGCCAACATGGAAGTACTGTGGCTGAGCAAATGCATGAATGACTGCAAACCAGGCGCCATAATCAACTCTCCAGCCAACACACATCCTCCAAAGGGCCTCTTAGAAACACATGACTTGTGCCACAGCCATGGCCTCAGCTGAATGCCAAAAGTGTATAGTCATCCTTTGCAAAAAGAAGTGACCAAAGTACCACATGTGTTAATCCATTAAGTGCAGACAGAGGAATTATGGACCTTTACAAGTTGATAGCATTCTCTCATTTGACAACCACATGTGGAAAACATATATAGGCCACCTCATCATGAAGGGATTCACATGTAGATCAGGGGAGGACATCGTGCCTCTTTACTCATCCCTCATCATGCCCATAATTGACTACAATGCCCCTGTCAGCATGCACCTTACCAGACACCTGCAGCAACTGGAAAGACCACAAACGTACCTCAACAAGAGGATCAAAGGGCTCAAACTGATGCCACATACTGACTGGTTAAAAAACAACAGCTCTACTCAGTGGCATACTGCCTCTTCATAGGCAATCTGTGCCTGACATATAAAGCCATGTCAAACCCTGACTTAATGGTCATGCTGCCTCAGAATATCCAGATCCCATCAAGTACATGCTGGAAAGACTTGAACCTCAGGAGTGATATACATAGGACATGCTGGAGGGACACATTCATAGTCAGAGGCTCCCTTCCCTCTGGAATATTTTCCCAATAGAGGTTAGGCAGAGTCACTCAGTCACTGTTTTCAAGAGGGATATTAATGACTGGTTGGGACATTGTAGCTTTACCCTGGGTATCATTATGTGTCACTGTTTGACAGAGGCACAGTATACTAACACGGAAAAGGGCATAGCAAGATAGATTTACAATGCATGGTGAAAGACACACATTCTGGCTAGGTTTATAAATGCCCTAGGGCAGATAGCCTAGTATGAACCTATGAACCTATGTATCTTGTTCACCATTGGCCCTATGTGCTGTTAATCACCAATGCAATCTCAATACTATGGTAGCATGTGCAAAGGTCAGTTGTCAGTCACCTCTATGGTACAGTTGTGGAATATGTGAGTCATGTAGTAATGTCACAGCTGCCACATGTACACAGTCACCCTATCTACCCATGGATGTACACACATGTATGAGATGGAAACACATGGCCAAACTGTGGACTAAATCCCAGACCCAGTACTGGCATAACTTGTCAGGTGGCATGAAATACTACAGTGACTCAATACCAGTCTGATGTGGACCTACACAGCATACAAGCACATACACAGGCCATTGTGGAGCCTAAGATAGCATCCTGCCTTAGTGTGGACCTCTGCAGCTGGCACACAGGCATCGTTAGGCTGAACACAGCCAGCATAACACATAGCACACAAATCCTGTGTGCCAAACAAGCACAGTCTGTACAGCTATACAACACTACTGCTGCAGTTGTGTATTAGGTACACTTGAGGAAATCAGGCAGCCTCGTCCCATTTATCACAAGGTACAAGGACAAAATAACAGCAGCTCATCACTGAGTGCATTTATGTTTTCATTCAGAAAACAAAGTCAAATGCTCAGCACCATTCATCAAAACATACCAATAATTAATTAACAAACAACAGCATAAACTCCCACAGTCTCATTTTCCCTACCAAACATGATGGCAAACCTGAATATATATATACTTGACACTAAAATTCATAGCTCACAATGCTTGATGAAATAAATAAAAAATATATATGTGAAAAATGCACCTATATTACATAATTATATAATTATAAAACTTTGCTTTAACTCATTTCAACATGAAAGGTTCAAGTTATGCACATTGTATTATCACTGCATCATGGGACCATTGACACAAGTGTCATTAATAGCAAACCTCAAAAAAGTTAATATATTTATATTTTATATAAACATATAAGAAAGTTTACTGACTATATTATGAGCATTAATCATGTGCCTTGCATAGAGAGGCATAATACATGTGCATCTCAGATACATATCACAAAATGATTAAATACATGAAATTCATAATTATATACATATGACATATGGCACATTCACAACTCAGAATTATTATCCCAATAGAGGTTAGGCTGACTCAGACAAAGCGATATAATGACTGGATGTCAAGATTTGCCATCACATGTTTGAGAAAAAGGTATAATTTAAGGATAAAAAGTTAATAATGTTAATTGGTGTGTGGATAAAAGGTGGCATAACATGATGCCTGGAACACATGGACCTATGTCTCTTTTGACCATTGGCCCTATGTGGATAAATATTTACTCTGGCCATGTGCAAGGTCAGTTGTCAGTCACCTCTATGGTACAGTTGTGGAAATATGTGTGTTATTGTCACAGTACATGTAGGAGTCAACTCACAGTACATTGATCACATTACACATGGCACATGGTCACTAACAACATACAAGTCAGTCAGATGCATGGACACATATGACTCAGTCATTGTCCATGCCACCACAGCTGATGTGGGATGTCCCTCACTGGGATACGGATAGGGAACATGGAAGGGATCACTGAGCAAGTGACACAGGCTGGTAGACCCTGACCTTGGTTGGCATCAGACCCTCACCAGGATTCGACAAATTACTGAATGCTAATGAATAAGTGTAGCTACAACACCTAGCTGAATGGTTCTTAGCATGCAGTCACTGCATTGCTATGGAACACCACTCCCACAACAGGTGAAACATGCAGCTCCTGTACATCAACAACATGTAGACTTATGCCCCAGACCAGGTGTGCATCCCTCACTACTAGGCTGATAGCATCTACATCTCACACTGTATACACATCCCACATGCAGCATCTGCACAGAAGACCACAGTCATAATGTTGCATACCATACCATGTATTCACATGTGGCAGGCATCACACATGGTAACTATTGAAAGTCACAGGTACATATGTGTATTTGGCACACATACATCATGTGTGCATTGCCATAACTGGTTTAATCAATGTCATGCATTATTGTGAGGGACAACCCACATGGGCATTCTGTGTGCACAACACACATGGCATGTCTGTAATCAAAAGCCATACATAATTGTGATATCGTTTAGAAAGGGTATGTGCATCCTGTAGTGTGTTTTCCCAGTTGCCAAAGGGATATATCACTTACACCTTCACACACACTTGGATTCAAACCCCTACCTAACTATGTTATGACACTAGAGACGGACGCATTAGCAGAGCCTATTTGCATTACTGGGATTTTTTTCCCTGATATACTTATAGGGTGCTGACATCATCAGAGTTTAGAAAGTGGAATGATCATCCTGTGGTGTGTTTTCCCAGTTGCCAAAGGGATGTTCTTTTCATACACACTTGCTTCAAACCCCTACCTACTATGTTAACACTAGAGATGGGCGCGGTAGCATTCGCATTACTGGGATTTCTTTTCCTGATATACTTATAGGGTGCTGACATCATCAGAGTTTAGAAAAGTGGAATGATCATCCTGTGGTGTGTTTTCCCAGTTGCCAAAGGATGTTTCTTTCATACACACACTTACCCCCTTCACACACTTGCCACTGCTGGATTCAAACCCCTACCTAACTATGTTATGACACTAGAGGCGGCATTAGCAGCGCTGGCATTACTGGGAATTTCTTTCTCCTGATATACTTATAGGGTGCTGACATCATCAGAGTTTAGAAAGTGGAATGATCATCCTGTGGTGTGTTTTCCCAGTTGCCAAAGGGATGTTTCTTTCATACACACTTACCCCCTTCACACACTTGCCACTGCTGGATTCAAACCCTACCTAACTATGTTATGACACTAGAGAGGCGCATTAGCGCTATTTGCATTACTGGGAGTCCTTTCTCCTGATATACTTATAGGGTGCTGACATCATCAGAGTTTAGAAAGTGGAATGATCATCCTGTGGTGTGTTTTCCCAGTTGCCAAAAGGGATTTCTTCACACACTTGCACAGACCACCCCTCAACACACACACACTCTGGATGTGTCATTCCTAGGGCAAACCCTGTGTTGACCTCTACACTATGTTTATGTCAGATGCATTATTTGGTGCTGATGGCGGTGTTTCAAGCTTATTGCCAAACAGTTCCTGTTTTATGAACAACTTATTATCTGTGGACATGTTTGCATATAGGGGAAATCCACTATATCAGTATGTCTCTGTAGTCATTTAAGTGGAGCACTGGTCAGATTTCTGGTGTGTTTTCACATACCAGATTGCACAAAATTCTAAACTGATATTTGGACCAAGTGTGTGAGCATGCCCAGTTCAGCCTTCCCATGGCATGTTGTGTGACAGATGTCTCATTTATCAAAGTGTGTGAGCATGCCCAGTGTGGGCTTTCCATATGTTGAACTCTGCAGCCCATCACATTTGTGGATGAGTGTGACCTTCAACAAATACCTCCAGTTTATGGTTGTGTGTTCTGTGCCATGTTGTGTAGTTACTGTCCAAATGCTTTTGTGTGAACAAAACAGGGATTATACTGTGCCTGCAGGTTTTGCATGAGATACTTTGCACACAATTGTCAACATCCGTTCATACTGACCTAACACTGTAGCACTGTATACTAGTGGCAGTACTTTCACTGTGGTGGTCAGTATCCTGGGCTTTAGTCCTATCACTGCTTTACATTTCCATAGTGTGCACAACAGCCTGGTTAGGGTCCAGTTGTGCACATCTGCACAAAGCCCGTGCCTCTACGGACCCTGTTAATTGCTGCCCCATAAGCAACAAGTCTAGTCTGCAAAGCTATGGAGGATCATAATTGAGCTCATAAACAAAGATATAGGGGACATGCAGACATTGTACCCGTCCCAGTTTAGCTTGGTCAAGGGCAGATCATGCCTTTTGAACTGGGTTGACATCTTCAAATTGGTCACTTAGGCCATTGTTGGGAAGGCAGTCCATACAGCCTACCTTGCCTTGCAAACACTTTCAACACAATACCCCACTCAGGTATTGTGGAAAAACCCAACTGAAATGTAAACGCATATGTCACAAGATGGGGTGGAAACTGGCTGAAGCACAGGACCCACAGGGTTAGAGTTGCTGGCAGTATGTTAGACTCAGGCTGGTCACAGGTGGTGTCACACAGTCAGTCCTTGGCCATTGTCATCTTCCCAGAGTACAGGCCAACATGGGAGGACTTTGAATGCCACTGTTAGCACATGACTGCCCATTGGGCACCATACTGGTCAGTGCACCTCACACAGATATCCTTCACATGTGACTCACAGTATCTGATAGCTGGTGCCAGTGCCATGGCCTGAAGTCAGAGTGCACAACATGTATAGTCATACCCTTCAGGAAAAGCAAGGTGACCCCAAGCTACCATATAGGTGGCAATCCTCTAAGCACAGAGGAGGTTATCATGGACCTGGGGACCCAGGTTGACAGTCGCCCTTTCTTCTGAGACTCACATTGCTAAAGTGGCTAGGAAGACCTTCTACATTGCCCACCTGATCATGATGGGATTCACATCCAGATCTAGTGGGTCATTGTTCCCTGTACTCTTCAGTTATCAGACCAATGATCGAGTCAAATGCCCTATTCTGGCTGTATCTCACCCAACATCTGCAGCAATTGGAGACACCCTGACTGTCCCCCACCTAAAGGATCAAGGAACCACAACAGCTGTCATATGCTGCCAGATTGAAGACACTCACACTCTATTAACTCACATACCGTCTGCTTAGAGGTGACATGTGCCTGACATGCGAGGCCATGTCCAAACAGATTAATGGACATGCTCCACCTCAGACTCCAAATCCTGAACCACTAGTGCAGGTGACTTAAACCTTAGCAGGGATGTATGTTGGACATGTTGGAGGGATAGTTATCACTCGAGACTCCCTATGCTGTGGAATACAATCCTGGTCCATTTGAGGCAGAGCACCTTGCTGGCTGTGTTCAAGAGGTATCTTGACCTGTGGATGGAAGATCGTAGGTTTACGGGGAATCGTCTCTGTGTCACTGCTGGACAGAGGCACAATAAACTAATGGGCACAGTATTGTTTCCATATAAGGGGTGGCGTAAGCCACAAAACTCTGGGCTAGGCTTATAACTGCTTTAGGGCAGATAGCCTAGTATAAACCAATTAACCTATGAACCTATCTGACCATGTTGCATTATGTTCAGATATGAACTACTTACAACAGCCTCATCCAACATCAGTAGTGTATTCCACAACATAGGTGTACATTGGCAAACACTACAGTGCCCTAGGCCATTTCTAATGCTAGTCAGAGTGTGTTTGTCCTTGACACATTGTAAGTGTAGTTTGCCATGACATATGTCTTGTTTAGTATACTGTGCCTCTGTCTACCCATGACATAACAGTGATACCCAGGGTAAACCTACCATCTCCCATCCACTCATTAAGATTCCTGTTGAGGAGAATCAATGAGTGACTCTATGGATAACCTGTACTGGTAGTTTACTCATGCGTGTGGGTGGCTTCTGTGTTATGGATAATGCAGTACAGCTTGTCCTATGTATGTCAGTGCTGGGGTTCAGGTCCCTCATGTGCATAGCTCACTGCCATTCAGATTGTACAAGGTGCAACATGTTCATTGATTCCAGCTTGGACATGGCTTTCTACATCAGGCACAGCTTGCGTCTGGGTGGCCAGCATGGCGGGGTGTGGAGTTGCACTCTGTTTAATCAGGCAACACATTACCTCTTCAAGCTCTTTTATACTCCTGGTGAGGTACTGTTGTGGACTTTACAGTTGATGGAGGTGTCTGCTGAGGTACACCCACAGGGGCTGTTGTGGCATTGTAAGCTGATGAAGGATAACTGCAGAACCACAATTACCTCCCCTTATCTAGATGTCATAACCTTCATGATTAGGTTGGTATATGGATTGTTTCTGTTAACACTACAGCCACATGTTTGTCCAATGCAGGATATCTATCACCTTGTGTACCCAGGTCTGTCATTACATGTTAAGTATGTAATGGGTTAACACCTATGTGGTAATTGGTGGTCACTTACTGTATATCCGCAGAGGTTGTCTATACAGTTTTCTCCGTTTAGCATGCTGACATGGCTATGGCACCGGTTGTCTGTTTTTATGTGGCCCTTTTGTGGGATGCTTGTGTCAGCTGGAGTGTCAGATATGTTAGGCGGTTTGTAGCCCTCTGCAAACATGTTCAGGCACAGTCCATACATGTTGGCCTCTACCTATGGGGCATATATACCAGATGGGGAAGGTCTCAGGACCAAGCTTTGTGGGATACCTGTTATATGTGGTTTGTAGTCTGACATGGCTGCAGCATGTCTGACCATGTCAGTTCTGTTGTTGGTCTGGTTTGCAACCCCTCTAGTGACATTGGGGTGTATATATCAGCTGGTGAGCATATCTATATTGAACACATAGGGTATTGTATGGAAGGCTTTGCTGGGTCCAGCTACACTGTGTGGACCACATTGCCCTCATCAGTGACCTCAAATACTGTTTCAACTGAGTCACACATGTTTAGGGGCGGGGTCTGCACTTAATAAACCCACACTGGGTAGGGCCGGGTGTCAATAGATCCCCAATATTGTTATGTCCGCGGTACATGCTGATCCTTTCCATAGCTGTGCAGACCAAGCTTCTCAGGAGTCTGGGGTGGTTGTTTTTAGTATCCATTCAGGCGACACCTTTCTTGAGAACGACCACTGTTGTTGTACACTGCTCTTTGGGTACATATCCTGTGTTAAGGCTGACATAATGTCAGGGAGGCAGCTGTCTGCTGGGAAAGATATTTTGCATTATGAGGGGGGGGGTGCACTGCACCTGTCAGGATGTATGTTGGCAATACATGTGTGTGTTTGGTATGTTGTTTGTAATATTTGTGTGATCCGGAGCATATCTGGGAATTCACAACACGCTTACTACCATCAGTTGCAGCAGCCTTGAGGTTATCCTTAGTGTCCTGTACAATTTGTATCATAATAGGTTCATAGGTTCATACTAGGCTATACACCCTAGGGCATTTGTAAGCCTAGCCACAGTGTGTGTGGCTTTTGCCATCCCTTGCTATCTGAATATTATGGCCATTTATGATTTACTTAGCTGTGCCTCTGTCTGGACATGACACAGTAAAGATGCCCAGTGTACATCTACAATTATTCATCCATTTTGCTAACTTCCTGTTGAAGAGTGTCAGTGAGGGGCTCTGCCTAACATGTAGTGGTATTCTGTTCCAGGGTGTGGAGAGACTCAGGGTTAGGTATCTGTCCCTCCAGCACATCCTATTTGATTATGTGTTGAGGGTGACATCTCTGACTCACACAGCTCCAATGGCTTTGAGGTGTCTGGGGTGGAGCATGTCCATTACTCCTGTGTTGGACATGGACTTGTACAACAGACATACAATGCCTCTGTGTAGGCAGTATGTGACTGCGTTCAGCTGTGGTGTCTACAGCCAGGCAGCATATGAGATATATTTGAGACCCTTTCTGACTCTTGCTGAGGTACCTTTGAAGTCTTTCTAACTGCTGCAGGTGCCAGGTAATGTACATCCCAAATGAGGCATTGTACTACAATATGGTCTGATAGGGGAACAGTATGGGGGCACAATGACCTTTGTTGACATAGATGTGAATCCTTTCATGATACAGTGTCCAATATAGACAGTCGTCCTAGACAAATTGGCGATGTGACTGTCACATAACAGGTGACTGTCCACTTGTGTCACTAGGTCCCTGATTACTCCTTCCACACATAATGGTTTACCACCTATGTGGTAATTTGTGTGTACCTTGTCTTGTATTTGGGGGTACATTCATACTGTCCACTGTCTTCAGGACAGTGGGGTTTCCTGTGTGTGAGGGTGTGGTCTGTAGCATGCTACAGACTGTACAGCAGTCTTGCCTATGGTTAGTTGCACATGGGTGGACTGCAATGACATAAGCATTGTCAGTTGACTGGACGTATGGGTGTCTGTGCTGAATATGGATACTCACCCTCTTTTATGTTTTGTTACAGGTTTTGTGGCCATAACACATGATATGTGGTATTACCTGGTAGTGCTGGTGTGCTGTCACGAGGCTTGCAGCAGGTTTCTATCACTGGACAGACATCAATGTTCTCCATACTGGGGAGGGCCTCAGGAGCATGCATATTGAGGTTTACACATCTGGCATTGATCAGCATTACCCTTCTGTTTCTTTCCAGTTTTTTTTTCTATGGTGGTGGGTTGTTCTTTTCAGCCTTGCCTATGGAAGGATCTCTGTAGGTTGCAAAAGCCTTAGGCAATATCCAGACGCTCATGGGTGACAGGTGCAAGCGATCCCTGGAACAGCAGCATGTCTCACTATGGAGTCATCTATTACAACTGTATCAGGCATGTTGTTTCTCCTTCTGTCCTGTGACTGTTTGGCACACCAGCTTTGTGTACTATGTGTTACATGTGCTATGTCTGGAGGTTGTTTTATTGGGTGTCTGCTTTGGAGGCTTGTGTTGGTGTTGTGTGTTTGTAATTAGGGCCTCTGGGAATGTTTTTGTGTTTATGTGTTTGGTTTACAGTCGTTGTAGGTCTATGTGGGACTGGGTTTGTGGTGTATGTGGTTACCTTGTCCTCCTGACTAGTTTTGACAGTACTGATTTGGGGGTGCTCAGGCTCCGGTTTGGCTTCCTGGTTGCATCTGTCACATACATTTGTATTTATTGGGGTGAGTTGTTGTTGTGTGTGTACTTGGGACAGGTGTCACATTGCCACTGAATTCACAGATTCTACTTGTTTTGCCTGGCCTTAGTGGATTGTATGTGTGGACACATTTTATTGCCATACTAGTGATCACTGATTACTTCACTTTTTATGTTTGATCTATCATGTGGTAGCTTCCTCATTCTCTTCAATGGTTTAGTAATTGCTGGAGTCCAGCATGCCAGATGCCTGGGTGTATGGCATTGTGTCTTGTTGTTTGTGATTGCAGACTCCAAGCACTCTTGGCTGTGTTCATGGTATGCCTGTATAACATGTTCTGCAGTGTGTCCCATATTCTGGACCTGCACAGGGCTTTTCATGGATTCCACATTGGTTTGTAGGGGTGCAAGCTATGCTTTATACATGTGTTTCACTGTGGTAATCTGGCCAGGGGCTGGGGTCATGTGTAACTACAGTGTGATTACTCTATGGTCTGGTTTCCT